>NW_012100954.1:298669-309331 GCF_000951045.1 Mandrillus leucophaeus | reverse complement strand
GTTAACATGACTGTTACTCCCTCAGTCTTCTCTTAGAAAACTGCTAGAGCCATTCTAATGGCATTTTTACGATTCCTTGCAGTGTTTTTAGGAATCATTATATCTTTGTTTGAATTTCTTCACATTTCTCCTCTAAAGAGTCTAGGAAAGAAATATCCTACTAATATTACTGAATATTCCATGTCAATGTTAGACTTATGGAGAATTACAGCAACTGATCAAAAAAGAAGTGAGATAAAAATCACTCACTTTGGGTTCTCCCTAAGCCAACTTCATCCTGCTTGTGCTCATTGCTTGAAAGAGAATTAAGCAATTGTGACCTCATTCATTTATGTGCTTTTTCCCTCCCTGCCAAGCTCCATTTGGTGCCCCATTGTCCCACAACTTGCCTATTTGAGTCTTTTGAATTAAGAGTTTAGAGCAGAAGGCCCATCTGCTCTACGTGAATATTAAATTATCAAAAGACTTTGTATAAGGAGAATTTACCCTCTTGTTTTTTTAGCCATGTTTCCTTTCCCCCTCTGTGTAAGAAAGATTTAGAGCACCATTGTTTTTCTTCCACATACGCTTGGACTTGAATAGGCTACAGTTATCAAGCCATATAATACAATAGGCTTAGAAACCTTTGAATGGCAGGTACTGAATAGATGTAAGAAAGGTTTTATTTATTCTCATTATCTTATAAAATATAGTACTTAATATATATATCTCCTTGGCCTCTAATTTTTAGGATTTTTTTTTGGTTTTCATGAAGCTCAGTAACCTCAACCAAGACCTAGCATGTTGCATGTTTAATTATGTTGAGGTTACTGAGTTTCATGAAAACAAAAGAAATCCTAAAAATTAGATGTCAGAGAGATATATTTTGCGATCAATCATATTAGGTAAATGCACATACCATTATAATTCATAATATAATACATAGAATGCAACTGACAGATCTATAGTTTCATTTTGAATATTCACGAGTGAGCATATTTTAGCCAGATGTTAAGTCATATGATTAGTGCAAGTAAATTTTATTCTTTGCTAGCAAGCTCTAAAATGTTCAAAATCAATTGGCTAGGAGATATGCATTATGTAGTCAAATTTGTTAATAAATGCTGTGTGAGGAGATGAATTGAAGGATGACATTTTTAAAACCGTGCATGTTTCCATTATTTAAATGTGCAACTTTAAAATAGTTTTTCAAGGAAAGTGAGAGTCAGGTTATATTTTGGGTCTTAATATTTCTACAACAATATATTGATATTATTAAGAGAATAGACCAGGCATGGTGGCTCATGCCTGTAATCCCAGCACTTTGGGAGGCTTAGGCAGAAGGACCACTTAAGGATAGGAGTTCGAGACCATCCTGGGCAACACAGCAAGACCTTGTCTCTAAAATAAATAAATGAATAATGAAATTAAAAAATAAAAGTATGTCTAATTTCTTTCTTCTTTATTATTGGGAAGTCGATACTTTTAAAGGTAATAGGGATATATGAATTGCAAAGAGTGAAAGAATTTCTCATAATTCACACGGTGGAATTAAAAGAAAATGTACACATTCACTTTATAGAATTTGTATAGTTAAAATAAAAAATTGGATTTAGTAAATATGGGAAACAAATTGCCGGAGTCTATCAGTTGATCACTTCCACTGGTCTTTGAAATAATTATCTTGGGGTAGATCTAGATGTTATGGGGATCTGAAGCATCTACAATATTGGGTGTCCTTTCAAAGATAAACAATACAAAATTATGAAAGGAGAACTTAGTTCAGCATCTTACAAGGAGCCTAAGCCAGAGAAGGACCCTGAAAATTAGGCATCATTAGCTTTAGGGTAAATCTGTTTCGCCTTACGTGATGAGTCAATGTAGGTAGTATGAAATACTTCAAAACAAGGAAATGATTTCTGTTGGCTAAATGTTTGTGTGAATTGTAAATATTTTGCAAGTTTTAGAAAAAGATTATTTGATACTCTATGCAATTTTTATGGATTAAAAACATCTTTTTCCATGCAATCTAAGGTTACATTTTAAAATTTCACTTAATTGTGATGGGAAGGCAGATACTTTTCAGTTAGAGAATTCCAGGGATGGTCATGTAGTCATTGTTGTAGCCAGTGATTATTGTTATCTCTGAGAATTTGCACCTGATACCTACACGGGTTGGCCTTGGTTAAAATTAGGGCATGGGCCCGATCTGCTTTTCTTCCTCTGTTTACACACTTGATTTTCCCAGAGCTCAGTTCCCTCATTTTACCCTCTGGCTGCCTATAAACTTCATTTTGATAATCTCAAGGAGGGACTACATTTTTAAAATATCTATTTTCTTTTCCAGACTTTTGTGTTCCGTTCTCTCATGCCCTTCTGAGCAAGCTGTCTTGGTAAACTAGACCTCTTAATGGCATATAGTGAATTAATGTAACAGACATTTGTTCTTGTTATTTTTCCTGTTCCTGGGCACCCGACACTCCCTTTTCCATTCTTTGTCCTCTGTCCCCCAGGAGCCTGACTTCTGCAGCCTGCATCACTCTGGTCTCCTTGCCAGCTAGTTTCAAGTAGCATTCACCAATGGGAGACACTGGCAGGAAATTGGAAGGCAGGAGGAGGAGAGAAGGTTGGCTATGTTTCTTTCCTGCACCAAGCTATGTCTCTGGCAGTAGTTGTGCTCTCATGATTATAGCTTTCACAAGGCATCCTCTCCTCCATAATTCTGGCTTACACTGGACTCTAGTAAAACCATTTTCTTCCCTTGTTCCTTAGCCCTAGGGTAATGATGATCCCTTGCTTTTACCACAATATGGATCCTTCAGCAGCCCTTGTTTGTTTTCTTAATCTTAATCCAGCTGTCCCTTCTTGGAAGTGCTTTCGGGTTCCTGAGTTTCCATATAACTTATGGATTATTTAATCATAGAACTGCAGTTTGGCTTCTCTTAGAGTTAGTTGTGTATGAGTCTGTCTGCCCTACTAAATAGTGAGGCACGAAGCACATTAAATTTGTCTTTGAATTCCAGTACCTAGGAGAGTATCTAACATGTAATAGGAGCTCAGTACATATTTGTTAAATGTATGAATAAGTTAACATGACTGTTACTCCCTCAGTCTTCTCTTAGAAAACTGCTAGAGCCATTCTAATGGCATTTTTACGATTCTTGCAGTGTTTTTAGGAATCATTATATCTTTGTTTGAATTTCTTCACATTTCTCCTCTAAAGAGTCTAGGAAAGAAATATCCTACTAATATTACTGAATATTCCATGTCAATGTTAGACTTATGGAGAATTACAGCAACTGATCAAAAAAGAAGTGAGATAAAAATCACTCACTTTGGGTTCTCCCTAAGCCAACTTCATCCTGCTTGTGCTCATTGCTTGAAAGAGAATTAAGCAATTGTGACCTCATTCATTTATGTGCTTTTTCCCTCCCTGCCAAGCTCCATTTGGTGCCCCATTGTCCCACAACTTGCCTATTTGAGTCTTTTGAATTAAGAGTTTAGAGCAGAAGGCCCATCTGCTCTACGTGAATATTAAATTATCAAAAGACTTTGTATAAGGAGAATTTACCCTCTTGTTTTTTTAGCCATGTTTCCTTTCCCCCTCTGTGTAAGAAAGATTTAGAGCACCATTGTTTTTCTTCCACATACGCTTGGACTTGAATAGGCTACAGTTATCAAGCCATATAATACAATAGGCTTAGAAACCTTTGAATGGCAGGTACTGAATAGATGTAAGAAAGGTTTTATTTATTCTCATTATCTTATAAAATATAGTACTTAATATATATATCTCCTTGGCCTCTAATTTTTAGGATTTTTTTTTGGTTTTCATGAAGCTCAGTAACCTCAACCAAGACCTAGCATGTTGCATGTTTAATTATGTTGAGGTTACTGAGTTTCATGAAAACAAAAGAAATCCTAAAAATTAGATGTCAGAGAGATATATTTTGCGATCAATCATATTAGGTAAATGCACATACCATTATAATTCATAATATAATACATAGAATGCAACTGACAGATCTATAGTTTCATTTTGAATATTCACGAGTGAGCATATTTTAGCCAGATGTTAAGTCATATGATTAGTGCAAGTAAATTTTATTCTTTGCTAGCAAGCTCTAAAATGTTCAAAATCAATTGGCTAGGAGATATGCATTATGTAGTCAAATTTGTTAATAAATGCTGTGTGAGGAGATGAATTGAAGGATGACATTTTTAAAACCGTGCATGTTTCCATTATTTAAATGTGCAACTTTAAAATAGTTTTTCAAGGAAAGTGAGAGTCAGGTTATATTTTGGGTCTTAATATTTCTACAACAATATATTGATATTATTAAGAGAATAGACCAGGCATGGTGGCTCATGCCTGTAATCCCAGCACTTTGGGAGGCTTAGGCAGAAGGACCACTTAAGGATAGGAGTTCGAGACCATCCTGGGCAACACAGCAAGACCTTGTCTCTAAAATAAATAAATGAATAATGAAATTAAAAAATAAAAGTATGTCTAATTTCTTTCTTCTTTATTATTGGGAAGTCGATACTTTTAAAGGTAATAGGGATATATGAATTGCAAAGAGTGAAAGAATTTCTCATAATTCACACGGTGGAATTAAAAGAAAATGTACACATTCACTTTATAGAATTTGTATAGTTAAAATAAAAAATTGGATTTAGTAAATATGGGAAACAAATTGCCGGAGTCTATCAGTTGATCACTTCCACTGGTCTTTGAAATAATTATCTTGGGGTAGATCTAGATGTTATGGGGATCTGAAGCATCTACAATATTGGGTGTCCTTTCAAAGATAAACAATACAAAATTATGAAAGGAGAACTTAGTTCAGCATCTTACAAGGAGCCTAAGCCAGAGAAGGACCCTGAAAATTAGGCATCATTAGCTTTAGGGTAAATCTGTTTCGCCTTACGTGATGAGTCAATGTAGGTAGTATGAAATACTTCAAAACAAGGAAATGATTTCTGTTGGCTAAATGTTTGTGTGAATTGTAAATATTTTGCAAGTTTTAGAAAAAGATTATTTGATACTCTATGCAATTTTTATGGATTAAAAACATCTTTTTCCATGCAATCTAAGGTTACATTTTAAAATTTCACTTAATTGTGATGGAAGCAAGGCAGGTTTAGATTAAGACCTCTCAACGTCCTAGATGGGGTGCCCTAACCCATACATACTTATAAATAAAATAACACTAAACCATAAAACCTAAAACTTACATGGATGTGCTGAAATGAATATAGCTTCTTTCTATTATAATGTTCTATTTTAAAATTATGTAATGGTATATAAAACAAAAACTTTTCTCATATTGTTCCCTGAGTCTCATATTACCCCTGATTTATTGCCACCCTAAGTGCCTACTTAATATGCCCTAAGTGGGACGTCATCTATCAGGCAAGTAATTGACTTTAAGTCTGCTTCTTGGCAGTACTTTTTCAGAGTCTAATTCAGACATGTCATTGCCCTTTATCTTTTTTGTATCTTATTTTATTCTCTCAACTTAATTTGCATGACACTAAGTTTACATGTGCCTTGCAGTAGATTGAATTGAGGTTTCTGGTTATTCAAACATGTTGAAAAAAGGTGTAAAACATGTGGAATGCTGTTACAAGATGATCTGATCCCTTCTAAGTGATTTTTCCCAATAAAATAAATACGTATGTATTTTTTACTCCAAAGCGATATGCCAATTTCAAGGACGAACCTACTTTGAAGGAGAAAGAAGTACAGTCTATTCCTCTTCTGGAGTATGTGTTCTCTATGAGTGCAAGGTAAGAAGACTATTCATGGGTCTTTCAAAATTGTTTCTATTTATAAACACAATAAAAGTTTCTTGACTAGCTCAACCTTGAAATACATTTTTGAAATTCTAATGCAAGGAGAAAATTCACAATATTAATTATAGTTTGAATGTGAAGAAATTCTCGTTTTTAAACATGTAAATTAGTGGTTGAAAAATAATTTTTCCAATAAATGAAAATGCTATTTTGTCAAATTAAAGCTTTATGAAGTTGTCTTATATTTTCCAAATTCAAATAAGCTCCTTATTTACTATTGGGAGGAAAATGTAGGTGAAGTTAAACTTAGCTTTTTGTCACTCATGATTTTGTACCATGTGAGAAATATTGCTCAGTTCAATTAAAAACAAAACAAAAACCTGCCTAACTAAAATTAATTGTTGGATGGAGTTGAGGCTGATATTTATCTAATTCCCTTTGGAAGGAATGTTTTAAATTAGTTAAAGGGGAATTCCTTACAAATTTACTTGCCAAGCTTTCTGAAGCAAATGCAATTCATTTGAACTTTTGCCCCTCGACCTACTAATTGAAAAACTAAATATGTTTCACAACACTTTTCATGTTTGTCTTTTGTAAATTATAGCGTTATATTTCTTGACCCTAATATTACATTTCAGTCCTTATTCTATATGAAGGAAACTGTCTATATATAAAATTTCTGCTTTAGGGCTTCATTTTTATTTGATAGTTAATTTTCCTCTTTAAATGCCTCCTATACATGGTTTGGGAAATGATTTAGTATGTATAAATTATGTAGAAAATTAAGATAGTGATTTATGCTGCTGGCACCACCAATCAACTGTGATTACTAAGAGTGAGGGCAAGGAAAATCCTAAGAATTTTGCCAAGACAAATTGAATCTGAAAGAAGCTATCCACTTCATGCATCTTAATTTGGAAATCCTTTGAGATAAGCAAGGAGGAGATGCAAAGAGGCAAGACTGTGACAGATTTGATTTCTAGAACATGAAAGCTCTGATTTCTTCACGCCCATTATAAAGTATCCTCTCTGCTTCTTTTAGTTTTAAATCAGCTTTCCAATGATGTAGGTTCCCATCTTAGAGAATAGAGACACAGGAAAATTAAAATGAATTCCTCAACCTGTATTTCAAGATGATGGATTTTCCTTTATCATCATCCCTACACCAATGCCATTTTAAGTGGAGTAAGTCCCACAATAGATAAAAGAATTGGAAGACAGAGAGAGATCTAGTAACTCCAAAATGAGAAAAGAGACTCAGAGAAGTTACTTCAAGGAGGGAGGAAAACTTCTGCCTGCTGCCTTCTAATAGTAATCTCTAACATTAAAATTTTGGCTCTAAATTTAAAAATCTTGAGGGCATTTAAAGTTTCTCACTTCTCTCTCTCTCTCTCTCTCTCTCTGTGTGTGTGTGTGTGTGTGTGTGTGTATGTATGTGTATCCTATTCATTTTACCAGAATATGTCTCATAATACTGATAATTGTGCTTTAGAAATGTACTGGTATAATTGCCTATTGGATTTTAAATTTGCTATTATATAAGATTATTTGATTTTAAATAGGTTCAGTTAGAAGTCTGTATAGAGGCAACACAGCAGGTGCTCATAAATTTTAGATAAATGAGTGAATGTTACCTTTTATTTGCTGAAACAAAAGGCACCATTTTCTACCTTCTAATGCTGCACCCTGCAATAGAAATATGGTGCAAGCCACAAACAGAATTTTTGTTGGACTATTTTTTTTCTGTTTTCTCCCATATATCCAAAATATCATCATTTCAACATGTAATCAATCTTAAATTTATTGATAAAATATTGTACATTCTTTTGTTATACCAAGTCTTCAAATTCTCATGTGTACTTTACAATTACAGTGTAAAAGAGCCACATGTAGCTAGTGACTACTGATTGGACAGCACAGCTCTATCAGATCATCATAAGCTTTTGTACTAAATTCTTCACTTTAAGGACTTCCACAGTTTCTTTTCCCTTCAAGGCCCTTAAAGCTCCTGTATTTACCTTGCTGCATAATTGACAGCTCTCTCACACAGCCATTTTCTGAGCTGTCAATTCTAGTCCCTGTTTGTTCTTTTATTGTCAGTTTTGTGGCTTTGAAAATATTGGCAGTCCTAGGGGTCTGTGACTTTAATAGTAACACAGAAAACACTGTGGTTTAGAAAACCAGATTACCGGAACTGATATTACTACTAAATCAAAAGAAGACTAGCATTTGACTCCACTGTATACATGCTTCCTGCCACTTTCCTGACAAGAGGTTATGATTTGGAGAAGGTCCTTTACATAAGTGAGCCAGGAAAAGGCAGATATTGAAATGTGTACTTCTTCTATGAAAGCATTCCTTGCAGAAATTGTATCTACAAATCTAAGCTATTGACCAGTAGTTAAAATGGAAGCTTGCAAGTTCCAAGAGTTATTACTTATGTATTAGTTAGCATAATATAGCATAGTTAATGATCCTTGTTTTTAGGAGATTGGAGACCAACAGTATAGAAAACAAATGCTTGCTCCTAAGGCAGGAATACTTCAATTCTCAGAAGTGTATTTTGTGTTTTGGTTTCTCCTTGGGAAGTATTTAATATTTTTCACTGCAAGAATTATAATGATTTTACATTGATTTATTCCTTTATTCAAGAAATTTTTAAGTGCCAATTAGGTGCCTGAAAATGTGCTAGACATTAATTTGCAAGAGACATGAATCCTGCCTTCATTTTCCTTGTAGTTTTGTGGGAGATATCCAATATTTCTTACCAGAATCATCTGTGAGAATCTCCTTATAACAAAACTTTTTGAGAAAACTGAAATGTTTCGAAAGCTTAATTTTAATTTACTGTTTTTTCCAAAAACTGTTGATGTAAATCAAACTGTATTTTTGTCACAGTTGTCATCTGGGCTTGCAAATGTATTGTAAAACTAGCAAAATTTTCCAGGATTCTCCAGATGTTTGGCAAATTATAGACATGGCTGCAGTGTGGTAGTATCAGTGTGGCTGATTTCTATTCTAAAGACTTGCTTATTCTAAAGACTTTCCAGTTGGAATTTAATGTCATTTTGGGAGTGAGCCCATGATCTGTGCAGAGGTCCTCAGGACAAAAATTTCTTGATCTTAAAAGAGGCTTCTCAGTTGCTGGATCTGGAAACTTCTTAGCAAGTCCTAATGATACAATTTGAAGCACTTCTTTTCTGTTGTCTAACAGGACCAGACCATGAAACTTGTTGAGAGTTCAGGCTGTCCAGCTTTGGATTGTCCAGAGTCTCAACAGATTACCTTGTCTCACAGCTGTTGCAAAGTTTGTAAAGGTAAGACTTTTTTGAGAAGTAAGATTTGTGTGCAAGAGTTATTATAGTAGGCTAGTGCAACTGACATGAAGTAGAAATTCTCATAAGCAAATTATTTCCATAGACTAATAGTATTTCCCTATATGCTCTCCTAATTTGTCACAGAGTGGCACAGTAGGTAGTCATGAAATATTTACTGAACTGAATTAAAACGGAACTGCTCCCATGCATTTCTGCAAGTTGTCTTGAACCTGTCTCAAGCTCTGGATCTCTAAATTTCTCTCTGTGTGTTGGTTCGGAGTGAGCACAGCTTTGCTAAAGAAAGTTACACAACAATATTGAGTTAGTTATTTTATTGTCAGTTACTGTTTCTTGGCAAGTGAGTTTTGTTTGTTTTTCATTTCTCCTCAGCTTCTTTTTATAACTTACCTAGAATATTTTTCATTATGACTACTTCAAATCCCTGTCTTCTCGATTCTACTCTCAATTCTCACCCATAGGTCTCTGAACTACTGAGAAGAGAGAGGCCATCAGACATATATTGTTTGTTCTGTGTTGCCTCTGATATGATAGAACTAGAACTAGTAATTAGAAGGGACTTTGATCATTAGTACAATATAATTAGAAGGGACTTCGATTATTAGTTCAAGATAAGAAAACACTAAAATTTGTGCTATTCAAAAATGCAATAGACCAGCCCAGGGGGCAGTGAATTTCCATCAATAAAGGTTTTTACACTAGGTATCTTATTATAGATTCATGTATTAAATTAAAGCATAGATTATACGAAACTCTTTAAGATCTTTGCCAGTCATGAAATTATATGTGCCTTCCTGTATTATATTGGAATTATATGCTTGTGAATCCATCTTCTACATTAGACAGTGTACCTTGTGGGCAGGGCTGAGTCTTTATGTTCACCTCTATATCCTTAATACCTACTATGATACCTGGAATGTAGTTGGTACTTGTAACTGATGTAATTGGTGCTGTATAACAAACTACCCCAAATAAGCTACAGTACTTATTTTAATAATAACCTTTATGTTGATGCAAAACACAGCTTAAATAGAAAAAGTAAGACAAAGAAACATTATGAAACATATGCTATTTTGTTTTCTTTTAACTTACTCTATTAAAAGTGGACATAGGATAGATCCTAGATCACCCACACCCATTTTTATTTATTTATTTATTTCCATTTTTTTTTTTTTCTTCTTAATTATACTTTAAGTTCTGGGATACATGTGCAGAACGTGCAGGTTTGTTACATAGGTATACATGTACCTGTTTGCTGCACCCATCAACACATCATCTACATTAGGTATTTCTCCTAATGCTATCCCTCCCGTAGCCCCCCACCCACTGACAGGCCCTGGTATATGATGTTCCCCTCCCTGTGTCCATGAGTTCTTGTTGTTCAACTCCCACTTATGAGTGAGAACATGCGGTGTTTGGTTTTCTGTTCCTGTGTTAGTTTGCTGAGAATGATGGTTTCCAGCTTCATCCATGTCCGTGCAAAGGATATGAACTCAGCCTTTTTTATGGTTGCATAGCATTCCATGGTGTATATGTGCCCCATTTTCAT
>NW_012100954.1:273576-293964 GCF_000951045.1 Mandrillus leucophaeus | reverse complement strand
TAGTTGATGCAGTTTCTTCCTAGCATCAATGTCCACTCCCATTTTTATCAGGATGGTGCAGTTTGGTTTTGTTTTTAGTTTTTATGTTACTTTTCCATCCACTCAATTGGGAGTTTTAAAATCTCAGTTTGTGTGAGGCTCTTTAGGAATTACAAAATGGTTTAAGACGTGGTCTGCCCTTCAAGGAGCTTTCAGGGTAACTCTGCAGTAATGAGGAACACTTCTGAAAAGAACTATGATCACTTGGACATTTAATAAGGACCATAAGAGTTTTCATTCTCACAGTGCCTAAGTCAGTGCCTTATGCAAAGCATGTGTTTAATTTGATATGAATCAAGAATGCTCTTTGGATTTAGTCCTCCAGTTTGCAGCTTGACTAGAATGTCTTTGGCATCCAAACATAGGTAGGCCATAACAGTGTTTCTTAAACTTAAATATACATATGACTAACTTAGGCATCTTATTAAAATGCAGGTTCTCATTCAGTAGGTCTGGGGTCAGGCCTAAGAATCTGAATTTCTACAGAAAAGCTCCTAGGTGATGCTAATGCTGTTGGCAAGCAGGACCACACTTTTAGTAGTTCACTATTGCTGCAAAAAATCTATCTATTGCTGTTCCAAATCTCAGTGGATTAAAGCAATAGTATTGTGGGTCAGGAATTCAGACAGGGCTTGGCTAGGTGATTCTTGTGCTCCATGTGGTGTTAACTGGGGTCATTCAATGCTGTAGGGCTGGAAGCCGGGCTTGGCTGGTAAGTTCAGGATGGCCTCACTATATGTTGGTCACCTTGGTAGGAATGGTTAGAAGGCTGAGCACAGCTGGTGCTCCCTCCCTCTCTGCATAATCTAAGGACTTGTTCCCATGGTCTCTTCAGCAGGATAATCATCAAACTTCTTAAATAGTGGCTCAGGCCTTCAAAGACTAGGTCTGGAACTGGCACCACATCACTTCTATCACACACAGTTGGGCAAAGCACTCACAGGCAGCCCACATTCAAGAGAAGGGGAAATAGACCTCACCATACATAGCAGTGCTGCAAAATTGTGGCCACTTTTAAGAGCTGTCTTTAATGAACACTACAGGTGTCCAAGGGCTATACAGAAATTACAGAGATGAATAGCATAGAAGTTAGTCAAGGTTGGGTAGGATAAGATTTGGGTAAAAAGCTGAAATAGGGCCTTTATGATATCAAGAGAAACCTTAACCACATCTATTTCTTTTTAAGAGAGTCCTAATGTATTATGAAAAGCAAGTTAATACATGGAAAAGGCTAGTAAAATCGTGTTATATTTTAATTATTTACAGTTAAAAAATGTATTTACACAGAATACTTAAAAATATAATGATAGACTATACCATGACTAATACTTCCTCCACCTGAGATTCTGATATAACTGATATAAGAGGAGTGGGGCTTTGGCATTACTATTTTTAAAAAATCCCTAATAAATTATTTTTTGCAGCTAGGATTGTGAACCACTGGCTTAGATAATCTTCAAACTGAAATTGGACAGGTCGTCCCTTCTTGACACATTTAGCACCATTTTTAGTAAAGATTGCATTAATTTCCGACTTCAAATATGTAAAATAAACATATGTTCTCCTGGCATTTTCTAACTTTCAAACTAAAAGAAGTCAAGTTTTCAAGGCTTAAATTTTTGGTCAACTCCTAAAGATACGTTGTGACAAATTCATTTGTAATAAAATTAACCTCCTGTTTCCAGGCCTGTTTGTATAGTGCTAAAGATGGTGTGTTCACATCTGAAAGAGTAAATTGTTGGACAACAGTTAGTAAATATTCACTTAGAGCAGAGCATGAGATGAAGTGTTGACCTTTTCATAGAGGCTCAGCCAGTGGTTGGAAACTAAGCTATACCCTGAAGTCAGGCTCCAAGTCACTAGGCGCTAAATCAAATTCACCCAAGACTGTGTTCTAGGTACCCTGTAGCTAGCCGTCTTCTGTAGCAGCAGATCAGAAGAAATGTAGCAGAAAACTTTTCCACTTTTCTCGAATTAGAGAGCCCTTTCAAGGAAGCTTATAACAAATTACCACATGACAGAGATTCAGCGATTCAGCGAGGATTCTGATTTAGAAAGATACAGAAATAATGTGGATAACTTTTATATCCACAGTCCTTCTCGTTCTTCTCCTCGTCCTTGGTAACCACTTTGTCTGCCTGCAAGATCATTAAGCCTTATTCACTAGATGTCCATCCTTAATTTATTATTTACTTCATCTCGACTCATAATTATAAGCAATAGGGGCATCCATATGCAGAAGGCTGAGTTAGTGTCGGTTCTCCTCTCCCTGGGAAACTTCTGGATAACCCATAGTTCCCCATATTATTCAATTATCACCTTCATGATTCTGGCTATGTATATATTACTAATACCATTATATAGTTAATTTTTAAATACTTCCTCTTAATCAACTCACTTTTAAAAGATTTAGTTTTATTCCTAAGTGGCGGTAGCCGTGAAATAATAGAATTATTTACTAGATTTGTGTATTTCTTATACACATTAAAAGAAATCCATTGGTGTTAGTATTTATCTATGTTCATCCATGTACATGAGATACACTTTGGGAAACACTAGGATAATCCATTATCTTGCAAACAATATCTAAATTAAGTTAGTATTCTTTCATGTACAAGTGATGGAACATCCCATTCAAGTGTCACTGCAAAAAATGGAATATGTAGGCCCAATAAACAGAGGGTAAATTGGCTTTAGGTGTAGCTTGATTCCACTCTCAAATCTCATCCCTTTGTCTTGATGCATCTCTCAGTTTATCTCCTGTGAGGTAGCTTTGTTTTCAGGCTCAATGTGTTCTCAGCTATACCCTACATTTTTATGCTCATATCATTATGCCATTCAAGTAGGTGGAATAAAAAGCTCAGCATTCTCATAAACTGAATAAAAATCCCAGAATTGAGTTTCAGTGGTCTTCATTAGCTTGAAGTAGATAATATGCCCTGACCTGAAGAAATTATTGTGTCCAGGCCAGTGGACTGCATTGACTGGTGTGGCTGTATCCTGTGGAGGAGTAGAGTTCATTTTCTTTTAAGCATCTGGGTTGAAAGTAGGGGTGAGTGATTCTTCCACAGTATAACTAGGTTATTCTTTTTTTCCACAAAAAAAGAAATAGGTGCCTTTAGGCAAAACCTATGAATATTCACCACAAAATTATTGTATACTCTTTCTCTTGATAATTATGTATTACCATTATGTATATACTGTTCTTATTTACACATAATCTTTTGTATCCATCCTCCCCTACTTTTCCAGTTATACAGGAATGCATGTTTTTATTTTACCAAAAGGTCTACACTTGATAGAAGAACACAGAACTTTATGTAACTTTGTAAAGCTTGCAAAGGGATTAGAGAACATGATATTCTTGAAGTTAAAACCTAAAGAAGGAAATCAAAGAAAGGCTAGGTTGTATTAGATAATTGGTTCATCCATCTGTCTATAAGAAATATTTGAATTTTCTTTTATGGATCTCAACATATTTAATTTCAGCTTATTAGTAGTGCTCTAATAACTTTAGTTATTGACAAATAATATATTATTATGCTTTTACATAGATAATTTCATTTGAACCTCACATATTGCAAGGTAGTTATTATACTAATTTTTATAGGTGAGAAAAACTGAAGGCTTAGAAAGGTTAATTAATGTACAGTTAGTAATTTACACAGCAAGTAAGTGGCAGAGATCAGATGTAAACTGGGGTCTGCCGACTCCAAAAGCCAAGCACATATGAATGGAAATGCAACTATGAAGATAATAGGATTATGTTACCAACCCATACTCTGGTTTGTTTAAAGCTATTCCCTATAGATCAGAAGCAACCTACTTGAAATCAAGTCTGAATTTTCCACCCATTAGTTGTTAGCCTTTTGACTCAAGCATTTTGCAAAATAACCAGTAGATTCAATCAACTTATCTGTTGGAAGAATGAATCAAAATAGCTGACATTGTTTATAGTAAATTGGAATTTGAATGACTGAAATTTTAATTTTTCAAGTATTTGTGTTTTAAAAAACCCATATGGTAAAAAGCAAGGCATTTCCTAATTTTTACCTACAACAGTGAAAGTTGGATCACACTGTTATCTTACAGTGAGAAAATTCTTGCAGCAATGAAACTATACATAGTGTATGTATGCAAGATGTTTAATGCTGAGATGAGAGATCTCACCATTACTGAAACAGAACTGAAAATGGATGATAATAGAGGTGGCATATCGCATATGGCATAGATAATATTGAGCAGATTCCAAGATGGGAGAGGAGAAAATTCAACCAAGTGAAAAGCTGAAGGAAGGTTTTGAAAAAGAGATGTATGAGAAATGGTATCCATTCTTAGTCACAGTCCTCTGAAAGTTGTTTGAGACAGCACAGGTAAAAGTATGCAGAAATTTAACACTGTGTTAGAACTTTGTTTCTTAATACTCTGTGTATCTTAAGGGGTAGGCTATTTTTTAGTAACTTTGTTTTAATATAGAATAAATATAAAGTGGTTTTTGAAGCCTTTTTAGTTAGTTTGATGTTGTGCTGAGCTATTGGAATAGAGAGTGAAGATGACTTTTTAGCTGAAATTGTTCTCCCTCAGGCATTATGAAAAGACAGTGGAATACATTTGAAGAAATAGCATCTCAGTTTAGCTATTTAAAGAAGAAAGAAATAAAAAGATCCTAGGAGAAAGCATTTTTAACTTTTGCTCTTCTTAAGAATTTTACTTTTAAATGTACAGCCTTAATCATGACAGTTTAGATTGTGAAGACTCCTGTCAAAAGAAGCTAAGTTGCCAAGTATTTTAAATGCTGTTATTGACTATATTTTTCTGGACTTAATAAACCTATACTTTATTTTATTTTATTTTTGTAGAAATCACTGAGTCATTTGATTATTTTTCTACTGTTTTTAAATGGCATTATTACGTTTTTGGAACATTACTGTTCTTAAGGGTTATTAAGTTTTACCAATAATATTTTACTATACATCATAGTTGCATTAATAGGGAGTGTGTTTTAACTCTGGAATTATAATCAGAATGAAGACCAATTTGATTACAGATAAGATGAACCAATTTAGTACTTCCATCTATATGATTTTCGCAACTAAAAGTCTTCTTGCCTATAGGTAGATCAGATTATTCTAAGATACATGAAATACACCTTTTTAGTCCTTTTTGTTGTTGTTGAGATGGAGTCTTACTCTTTTGCCCAGGCTGGATTGCAGCAGCGTGATCTTGGCTCACTAGAACCTCTGCCTCCTGGATTGAAGCAATTTTCCTTCCTCAGCCTCCAGAGTAGCTGGGATTACAGGCACCTGCCACCATGCCCAGCTAATTTTTGTATTTTTAGTACAGACAGGGTTTCACCATGTTGGCCAGGCTGGCCTCCACCCCCTGATCTCAAATGATCCATCTGCCTCAGCCTCCCAAAGTGCTGGGATTACAGGTGTGAACCACTATGCCCAGCCACCTTGTTTCTTTTTCTTTTTCTTTTTCTTTTTTTTTAACATGGGCTAAAATAGTAATCCATTAGAAAGCGCAAAACTAGATAAATAACATACATCAAGCAATTTAAAAATGGTTGAATGATATGTAACTATGTAATTTCCATTAAATATGGATTCCAGTTTTGAAGACTTCATTTCAGCATCTTAGATGATCTTTGAACAAGGGATTCAGACCACAAAAAGAGATCTTGAGAAATTGCACATGATTGATGTCACTGTTTATAAAATGTTCCATTTTTCTTTTCTCTCATAAAGACTCAGATATGTGAAATCTCTGTATTTCTCAAAATTTTTCTTCCTCTTTAGAGTGAACATACTTTGCCTTGCAGATTTCTAGAGAAAATTAGATTAAAGTGATGTAATATTCATCTTTAACACATTTAGAAAGTTTTTTTTTTTTTTTGGATGCTAAGCTGTCTAATTTCTTAAATATACAATAGGTGCATTTCATCTGATTTGGTTAGTTTTACCCACAGGTGTTGATAATGTTGAACCTCCAGTTACTAGACTATCTTCTCATTGTGTTACCTTCTATGTTGTAAATCTTTATTTTGAACCCTAATAATATTTCTTTTTTCAGATACTTGGAGGTTTATAATTAGAATATTAGAGACTAGATAGCATTTATAAAGTCAAAAACCAAAGAAGAAATAGAGTTAACTTGACATAGAAATTAATTGAGTTAAACGTAAAGAAGAACTTTTTGGTATTCACAGCATGTGATTCTTCTGTAAATGTTGATGAAGATACTAATGTAAAAATTATTTAGCAAGTCATAGCTTCAAAATTAAAGAAAATATTAAGTAGGAAAATTTGCGTTGTCATAGTTTCATTTACCTTAATAAATTTCTTTTTTTTTCTGTAGGTTATGACTTTTGTTCTGAAAGGCATAACTGCATGGAGAATTCTGTCTGCAGAAATCTGAATGATAGGGCTGTTTGTAGCTGTCGAGATGGTTTTAGGGCTCTTCGAGAAGATAATGCCTACTGTGAAGGTAATCCTTGTAATGATGTGTAGCTCAGCTGTATAAATTTTCTAGGATTACTGCATGCAAAATTTATTAATTTCCCAGGTTGTCAAGTTGATGGTCCCATTAAAAGCGGTGAATTTAATTTGAAGCATATTAATCAGCTAAAAATAATTATCTTTCAAATTAAAGTTTTTCAGCTATCTGCTATATGTCAGACTAATAAGTTAATATGGCTGGTTTCTTGAATTAGAACAATTCTTCCACTGTGAAATTGCCTTCTTTTTTCATAATTAGATATTCAGATAGCTCACATATTGACATGATTACTGTGGCTCGCAGTTAGAATTGTAGTCAGAGTTTTCCAGACAGTGTTGTGTAACAAAGGCAATCACTTAACAGGAAGATAAAGTGCCTACTGCTATTTTTGTTTGCTACTCTAAGTAATCTAAGTGATTGTATTCATGCTCTGTAGTATTTAGTAAATAGTTCCAGTGGAGTAAATCATTTTCTAGTTACTTTTAAAAATCTTAACTAATACCCAAGATAGTTTATTCTCTCGTGGAAAGTGTCCATATACAGTGAGCAGACCCTTGACATTTTCAAATGCTCTGTCTTTGGTTCTTCCTGAAGAAGTCCATGATATGTGGTAATTTATTATTTCCCTGAGGTATGGATTTGAATCATTCCTATTAATTGTGTAACTAGCTAATGGGTTCTACAAACCAGAACATTGATTTGGAGGTGTTTGGGCATTCGGAGAAAGTTTTGGAGAGTTCTAAACTTACCCACTCAACATGTCAAGCATGTGCCATAGATCTGTGGAGATGGAAAACCTCAGGTATAAATACACAGGTTCTGTTTAGCTGCAGGATGATTTGTTGGCTCTTGGAAAACCAACTTCTGTTGTTTCCCTTAGCTTTAAATAGTTTTTTCTTTTTCTTAAAAACCTGTATTCATTTTTTAAATTGACCTTTGGATCAAAATATTTCTTTAAATGCTACTGATTCAGTCCTAAAGGGATCATTCCAGTTTTGCAGAAGAAAATAAATATGGCTTCCCTTCCCCATTCATAGTGCAGATTTATTTAAAATTCCTCATCTTAAAAGATTTTACATAAAAATGGATTTTTACCCTTACGTAACATAGAGGTAAACTTTCTTAGGAAACTAATGTATTTTCATTATAATATTTGAGATTTCTAACATGTAATAAGCCCCTTTGATATTGTTTATATGTATAACATGAAACTACATGATTCATGTGATATTTTGTTTTGAATTTTACTTATATGATTATTACTTTTTAAAAATTTTTGAGCTGCTTTTGATGCTATTAAGTATATTCAATCATGTAATAAATATTTAGTGAGCACCTACTGTGTCCTGAACATTTTTCTAGGCTTGGTGTAAAGTGGAGTAAATGGTGAACAAGACTTACAAATATCCTGTGCTCAGAAGCTTTACATTCTGGGGGTAAGACAGAGAATTACTGGGTGACCATAGAACTAGAGAAGACCATTTCGGGTAGTAAAAATTAATAGGAAGAAAATGAAACAGGATGATGCACTAAAGATTGGCTGGGGATTTATTCAGCGTGGTCAACCTCTGGGGCAGGGAGTGAGGGGAGAGTGGTGGTTAACCTGAGACTTGATGGTAAGAAGGGAAACAGCCATGTAATAATCTTGGATAGAACATTTCAACCAGAAGAATAAAAAGTGGGAATGAGCTTAGAATGCTCTAGGAACAAAATGAAGGAAAATATAGTGGAGCAGACAAATCAAGGCAATCCTGTTGGAGAATTAGGCAGGGGCCAGGTAATGTAGGAAAGTTTGCAAGGATTTCAGAGTTGCATCAAGGAGGACAGTGATATGCTCAGCCTTGTATTGAAAAGGATAGTTCTGGCTCCAGTGTGATAGGCGAACTATGGTGTTGGGTGCAGTGGGGAGCAGTGGAAATTGGAGACCAGTTGGAAGGCTGTTGCAGTAGTTCAGGTACAGATGTTGATGGCCTGGATAAGGAAAGCTATAGGAGGTGAAGAGAAGTGAGGTATATTCATAGTACATTTTGAAAGTAGAGCCAAAAATACTTGCAGATAGTTTGTTGTGGTGTAGAATTGATCAAGAGGAGCCGAGATTTGGAATCTGAGCAACACATGGATGGCATTGCCATTTATTGAGACAGGAAAGAAGTTAAGGAAAGGGGCCAGATATTTAGATTACCTTACTTGTTTAAATTATTTATCAGTGAAACTTACTGAAAATTGGCCTAATCATAAAGACCAACTCACTCAGTTTTTATCTGGAAGTGTTCTGGATAAAATCTGTGACACAGATTGGCAGCTGTTTTCATCTTGAATGCACTATACAATGACAGATGTTTTACAACTTTATACTAATTGTCATTTGAATATATAATCTTCAAAGCGTAAGAAACTGATGGAAAAATTTGTTGACCATATTGATATAATCAAATTCAAGATATCTTGAATTTTTTTATACATAAGGACTTCTAATATATCTTTTGTTATTTAGTCCAAATAACAAAATATTATTCAGGATTTGAATAATTCTTATGAAATATGGTTTTCCTTTTGATTGTGGCATGGTTGCTAACTTTGAAGATGTTTTGACTTCTTAGAAGGAACACCCTTTTAAACATTTTTAATGCAATTTTGCATGTTACATATTTGGTCCTTAAAAAAATTACACTTGTGATTATACATAAAAATAAGCAAGCTGTTGTTTGTAAATAGCATACAATTTTATTTACTAAATCTGTGGGGTTGTTTAATGATATGACTGTAATTGAGACTATTGATTTTTACTACAGTTTTCTTGATCATGGTTATTATAACACTGGTAACCATTGGAGTTCATTCATTCATTCAATAAATATTTATTAAATACTTACTTTGTGCAAAGTTAGAGATATGGGTAAAGCAGTAAATTAGATATACATGACTAATATTCTGTCAGGCAAGAAAGATAATTAACAGGCCATTTCATTACACCAAAGAACATTTCATTGCAAATGTGGCAACTATTCTAAAAGAGAAATAGGTTAATAGGGCATGTGATCTGGGTGGTGGGGTTAGGGAAAATTTTGCTTGAGCGAGAAGAGTTTTATTCTGGAATTTGAAGGGTAAGTAAAAGTCAGGGAATCATGGAAGGAAGAGTAGAAAAGAAGAGAATCTCTTACATGGGTAAATCAGCATGTCTAAGGGCTTTCATGTAGAAAGAAGGACTTTTTAAGAACCGAGGGAAGGGAAGGTCAATAGCAGAGAGCACAGGAGAGGTGCCCAGTGAGACTGATGATGAGAAGCAGGATCTTAAAGGTCACACTAAAGATTAGGAGTTTCATGTGAAGAACAAGGGGCAGCTAATTAAAGATTTTAAGCCGAGAAGTGTCATAGTCACACTCATGTTTTAAACATATCACTCCAGCTGTAGGATGAACGGGAGTAAGGCTGGATGCAGGCAAACCAGTGGGCGAAAGCCAGTGAGGGCTTGTCTTAAAAATAGAAGTGGAAATGTGGATGTGTCTAAGAGCATTTGAGAGGTAAAACCAGCCATTCTTGATTAATTGGTGATAGCAGATGATGAGGAGAGAGGTTTAGAGGTTGATTCCCAGGTTTCTGGACTAATAAACAGGCAGATGTTGGTGCTGCTCACTTAGGGAACAGATTGAGTGAGAAAATCATGATGGATTTGGAGTGCCTATGGGACATCTAAGTTGAGTAACCAGTTGAATATACTTCAATTTGGCATTAAGGGAAGTTTAAGTTAGACAAAAAAATTTGGAATTCTTTGGCATCTAAATGTTAGTTGAGGAGATGGAAGGGATTGCCTAGAGAGTTTTGAGCGACACTTGAGCATTTTGTAGAAAAGATGGTTTGGTGATGGTGATAGCAAAGTCATGGCTGAAATGTAAGAGGAAAGAGAAGAGAAGGTGGTGTCACAGAAGCCAAGAGAAGAGAGAATTTCAAGCAGAAAGTAGGATGTGTCTGAGAGATCAAGAAAAATGAAGACTGAAAGATGTCCTTTGCGTTGAACCTCCCAGATGACACTGAGGACAGCAATAGTGATTTTGGTGCAAAGTTGGTGATACAAGCCAGTTTGGAGTACATTGAATATTGTCTAAGGGAAAAAAATGAATCTGAAGAAGGGAGAGGGCTTCTTCTAGATGTTTGCCTACAAAGGGATGGAGAAAGGAAGTAGCTTAGGGGACCTGAAGCTAAAGAAGGAATTTTTCTGCCCGACCCACTTTTTCTTATTTAACTTCTGTACCGTTAGCCCTTGCCCCAGTATCTCAGCCAGGTAGATGATAGCTTCTTGTTCTTCAGTGAGTTTTGCAACACCTCAGATATTTATAAACATAGTTTAATATTAGGATTTTATGACAGCATGACTTCTCTAGCTTTTCTGTATAAGGGATCTAGAATGTCTGGAAGTATATTGGTCTACTTAGTTTTTTGTTAACTGCATGCTTATCACATTTCTCTTTAAAAATTATATATTCATCTCCATCCATCCATCTTATCTCCTATAGATTTCTTTCTACGTTTTTAAATATTTTACCTCACATTTGGTATTTTGTCAGTACATCTAAGATATAAAAGTTGTCAAAAATTATGTTGGACATCCTGTTTTTCAGACTGTTTTTTTGCTACATGTCTTCACTTGACAGTAAAAATTATGGGATCTTTTGATGTTTTGATTATATCTTCTTTCCTCACATTCCACTATTCAGTATTATGTTAGGGTAATCTTGGCATTCTATTTTAGATGGTGGCTTCCAGAGTCATTTTGTAAGTTTCTTTCTTCAGCATGTATTAGTTGCTGGGGATGACAGCTGTGTCAGTCTAATAGCGCATTACGATGAAGATTTTTGTGATTTCCAAACTTCTTAAAACCAGTGGCGTTTTTCCTATCTAAGCCTTTGACATTATACCACGAACAGGAAGAGTCCTGCAAAAGTGAGTCATTTTTATGATTGCATACCACACATAATTATAAAAATTGGTAATTGATGGCTTATTAATGAATTTTAAAGTAAGTTTGTGAGACATTTCTTCAAATTAACAAGAATATGGGAAATAGTTCGGTATAGTCTGACTCCACCTCCAAGTACCTAATTTCTTATTGATAGCCTAGTTTCTCTTGGATTCATTCAATCTCTTTCATTCTGATTCCTGCCTCCAGGTGTCATTTTTCACTTCATGTCACCATCTGTTTAGACACTCTGCCTCCTTTGTCTCTTCCCACTCCTAACCAACCAGGACCCACTCTCCAGATTAGCATTCATAAAACATCATTTATTCTACTTGAGTGTTCCCAGTGCCTCCTTCTTGCTCACCACATCAAGTTCGAACTTCTTTGCCCAGCTTCCAGGGCTGTATGTCACCTGATCGCACATAGCTATTTATCCATTAGCCCTGAGCAGGCCACCTATCACGGTCATTTCTTTTGCTGATAATGATTCATCTGAGTTATGAATTGAATTGTGTTGCCCTCACACCCCAGCCCACATTTAGATTCTCATTTTAACCATGAGCATCTCATAATGTAACCTTATTTGGAAATAGGAATATTGCAGATTTAATGTGTTAAGATGAGATAAAATCATGCTGGAGAAGGGTGAGACCCTACTCCAGTATGATCGCTTTCGTTATAAAGAGGAGAAATTTGGATACAGACACATAGGGAAATTATCATGTCAACATGAAGACAGAGATCAGGATGATGTGACTGTAAGCCAAGGAAAACCAAAGATCACTAGCAAAGCACTAGCAGCTAGGTGAGGAGCATGGAACAAATTGTACTTCACAGCTCTCAGGAGGAACCAACCCTGTCAACAACTTGATTTTGGACTTCTAGCCTCCAAAACTGGGAGACAATGAGTTTCTGTTGTGCAGGACACCCTGTTTGTGGTACTTTATTATGGCAGTCCTAGAAAACTAATACAATCTGACAGAAATGCCTTTAGCTTTTTGGCTTAACAATTCATGATTTAATCATTCTTCTAGACTCTGCTTGATTTTTATCTTCTGTGGGAAGAATTCCTGATGAATTTATTGTGTGCATATACTTTCTCATATTCTCTTTTTATTTTATCTGACTGAACAATTAGTACTTTATACTAGTCTATATCCAGTTGTTCAGCTGGAGTATACAACACGTCCTCAGATAATGTCATTTCATTTAATGTTGTTTCATTATAATGTTGATGAGAAAAAAATATTCCTGACTGAGGCCACAGTCTGTGTGGAGTTTACACATTTTCCCCATGTCTGTGTGGATTTTCCCAGATACTCCAGTTTCCTCCACACCCCAAAGCTGTGTATGGTAGAGTCACTGGTGTGTCTAAATGGCCCTGATGTGAGTGAGTGTGGGTGTGTGTGAGTGGTTTTATGATGGAATGACATCCTGGACAGGGCTGGTTCCTGCCTTGTCCCCTGGGCTACCTGGTCAGGCTCCAGCCATCCCCAACCCTGAACTGGAATAAGTGGGTAAATAATTATCTTACTTGTTTTTATTAATGGTTCTTAAATATGTGTATAGCTCATGTTTATTTCCATGTTTAATATTAGAAGTGTTTTGGTCTTTAGTTTAGAAGTTTGGTGATGTTTCTGTGACCAGAAATATGCTGAAAGAACTTAACCCTTATTTACAGCCATTAGCCTATGTTAAAATTGGTTACATTCGTTGTATGCCATTTCACTTAAAGTTGCCGTTTCCAAGAGCCTACCTATGTTAAGCAAGGAGGCCTTACTGTACTTTATTATATACTGTGTTATTTATTCATTCAGATTTCAATATATGTATCTGTGTATACTTCTCTCAACTATAAGTGCCTAGTGATCACAGCCTGTTTATTTTCCTTGAATTCTCACAAACTTCTAAAATAGAGGCAATGTAGAGCTTAAGAAAGATTTGTTGACCGATGGTCTGAAGTGCTTAGTTGACTCATCACTAAAGAATGACTCGGCAAGCACTGAGTTTGTTGAGTTGCATTTGTACTATATATAAGAAAATCTAATCATGGTACTGACTTTTGTAGCTAGAAAGATATTCAGTTTTAAATTGATTTCTGTTGGGCTTTAAAAATTATTCTCAATAGTGCAAGAAAAGGAAATTGTTCATAACGTTCATTATTTATTAAATTATATGTGCACTGACAAATAACATACACATTCAAAGGTCCTCAACTATTAGAAGTTTCCCCATCTTCACAATTGCTTTTACAGAACACTCATTTTTTTCCTAAGATTTGAATTCTACCTAAAATTTGCAAAGCAACTCACTTCAACATGAAATATCTGGTATGTGTAAGGTGCGTAATAAATACCAGTTGACCCTGAACATGGAAATCTTAGTAAATATTCGTTTACTAAGCACCTGTGATGTGCCAGAGTTGGAATCCTCAAAAATTAACTAATAAGCTTTTATATTTAGACATCTAGTTCAAATATCTATTTTTTAAGCTTCATCCTTTACATCAATAAAAACATTGATTTCTCCCGCCTCATTCCTGTCTTTTTAATGCTATCTTTTGGCTAATGATGCCTCTTCCACCCTCTTTCTTGTTCTGCATTTCAGGGAATTCTAGCCTATGTACAAAGTAATGTCAGCAAAACTATGGTTCTTTGGAGGCATTTAAAATGCTTTTCACATATCATGGGTTTCTGTTTGTTTTTGAGGCAGGATCTCACTCTTTTGCCTAGGCTGGAGTGCAGTGTTGCAATCTTGGCTCACTGCAGCCTCAACCTCTTGCGCTCAAGCAATCCCCCCACCTCAGTCTCCCAAGTAGCTGGGACTACAGGCATGCACCACCATGCCTGGCTAATTTATTTTCTTTTTTTCTTTTTAAATTTTTTTTGGAGAGATATGATTTCACTGTGTTGCCTAGGCTGGTCATATATATGATCTTATTTCGTCCAACAGTCCTATGATGATGAAAGCTTTATTATAATCTATTTTGTAGTTTAGAAAACTAAAGAGCTTGCATGTCAAATGACTCCTTCAAAATCATTTACCCAGGCAGCAAACAGTAAATTCAGGGTTCAAATTCACGTCATCTGTCTTCAAATTCTGAGGACTTTTTCTCTTTACCACTTTTAATTAATTTTGTATAGACAGAGTCTCACTCTGTTGCCCAGGCATGGTTGATATGCAGTGGCATGATCATGGCTCACTAAAGCCTTGAATTCCTGGGTAAGCGATCCTCCCACCTCAGCCTCCTGAGTGGCTGAGGCTTACAGGCGTGTGCCTTCACACCCGGCTAATGATTTTACTTTTGGTAGAGATGGGGTCTTGCTTTGTTGCCCAGGATGGTCTCAAACTCCCGGGCTCAAGTGACCATCCCACTCCACCTTCTAAAGCACTGGGATCACAGGTGTGAGCCATTATGCCCAGACTAATTTATTTATTAAATATTGAATCTAATTCTTTTTATAAGAAAGAGTAGCATAATATTTTTCTTTAGAAAGGCATTTTTAATCATAGTTAGCTACTTTAAAAATTGAATGCTTCTTTTTTTTTTTTGAGACAGAGTCTCACTCTGATTCTGTATTTCATCCAGAAAGCAGCTCATTGCCATTAGAGAAATCATGTAACCAACATCCTTTGCTCCCGCACTTTCTCCCTCTTTCCCTCACTCTCTCCTTTCCTCCCTCCTTCCCCTCTTTCCTTCCTTCTTTTCTTCCTTCCTCCCTCCCTCCTCCTCCCTCCCCGGTCTCTTCCTCCACCCCTCCCTTCCTTCCTCCCTCCCTTCCTTCTCCTTCCCTCCCTTCTCTCCTTCCTTCCTTTCTTCCTTCCTTCCTTCTTCCCTTTTACCCCTTCTGTCTCCTTTCTTCTCTTTTTTTTCAGCTGCTTACCTCTCACAACTAACTTGTTTAGTGACGAATTCCTGACACAACCATATTTGCATATGATTAACTGAGATATAGAGGAAATATGAAAGGATTCCTTTAAGAGTAAGACGAGCGATAGCCTCAGAAAGTTCCTCCAAGAGATATGAAAGGAAAGCTACAGAATGAACTCAATTCTCTGATTGCAAACCCAGCACACAAGTCCCTGCTGGATCTAATGGGAGGCTTGCTAACAGCTAGGATAAATAACCTAGAGAACTGAGCCCTATGGGATTAATTAGGGAACTCTAGCAGACACTGTCACTTTCAAAACTGTCATTAATGATGCACTCTCTGTGGCATACTATGGTAGAATTTCTTAAATAAATTAAAAAAAAAGTCTAAGGATACTGTATTAGTCAGGGTTCTCCAGAAAAACAGAACCAATAATATGTGTGTGTGTGTGTGCACACGAGTTGTATATTATATATATATGTGAGATTTATTATTATAAGGAATTGGCTGACATGCCTATGGAGGTTGACAAGTCCCAAAATCTGCAGTGGGCAAGCTGGAGACTCAGGAGAGCCAGTGGCATAGTTTCAGTCTGAGTTCAAAGGCCCGAGATTTGGAGACTCAATGGTATAAGTTCCAGTTTGAGGTTAGGAGAAGACCAGCGTTCTAATTCAAGGACTTAGGCAGATGAAATTTCCCTCTTACTCAGTCTTTTTGTTCTATTCAAGTCTTCAATTGATTGTATGAGGCCTGTCCACGTTAAGGAGGGATAATCTGCTTTACTCAGTCTACAGATTCAAATGTTAATTGCATCCAGAAACACCCTCACAGACACACCCAGAATAATGTTTGACCAAATGTCTGGTTACCACCTGGCCTAGTCAAGTTGTCACATAAAATTAACCATAACAGGTAAAATTTAAAAGAGAGAAAGAGAGACAGAGAAGAGCAAAAGTATTTCTGAGGTTTCCAAATGTCATGACTTGACCTTTTAATGGCATCATCTATCCATTCAATCAAGTGGAAAAATTGCTACATAAAACAGCTTTCAGGATTAATATGATATATGGAAACATTAAAGTATTTTTAGGCTTTGAGGAACATCTATGTAACATATTTACAATGTTGAGGAAATAATGGATTTATTTTTTCATGAGAATCATTCCTTCTTCAATTAAAGAATTCTGTTATGGAAGTTCTGAAAATCCCTACTAAGTGATACAGCTAAATTTGAACTTGCATTAGCTATTCATCTGGGCTCATTCATCATTTACTTTCTACTATGCTTCAACTTTCTCAGAGTCAAAACAATTTCCATTCATTTCTAGACTTGAACACCATTAAGATATTCAAATAAGACAAAAGGACATTTTAAAATTCTAAGCAAAGGTCTCCTTTGATAGGAGAGGATTTTGAAATTTATAAATCAAACCTGATAAAAATGAAACCTTTCTAAATTTCTTCTTAGGCATGGTTTCTCATGCAAAGCTAACTGAAGACACAATCAATGCTCTCCATATACAGGCATACCTTGGAGATATTGCTGGTTTGTTTCCAGACCACTGCAATAAGGCTAATATTGCAATAAAGCAAGTCACATAGACTGTTTTGTCTCCCAGTGCATATAAAAATTATATTTACACTCTACTGTAGTCTTTTAAGTGTGCATGTCATTATGTCTTTAAAAATGTACTTATCTTTATTTAAAAATATTTTACTGCAAAAAATACTAACAATCATCTGAGCTTTCAGAGTCATAATAATATTTTTTGTGATGGAGGGTCTTGCCTCGATGTTGATGGCTGCTGATTGATCAAGGAGATAGTTGCTGAAGGTTAGGATGGCTGTGGAAATTTCTTAAAATAAGATAACAATGAAGTTTGTCAATTGATTGACTCTTCCTTTCATGAGAGATTTCTCTGTAGCGTGCAATGCTATTTGATGGCATCTTATCTACAGTATAACTTTTTTCAAAATTGTAATCAATTCTCTTAAACTCTGCTGCTGCTTTATCAACTAAGTTTTTGTAATATTCTAAATTCTTGGTTGTCATTTCAACAATGCTTACAGCATTTTTACCAGGAGTAGATTTCATCTCAGGAAGCTACTTTCTTTGCTTATTCATAAGAAACAATTTCTCATCTGTTCAAATTTTAACATGAGATTGCAGCAATTCAGTCACATCTTCAGGCTTCATTTCTAATTCTAGTACTCTTACTATTTCCACTGCATCTGCAGTTACTCCCTCTACTGAAGTATTGAACCACTCAAAGTCATCTGTGAGTGCTGGAATCAACTTATTCCAAACTCCTGTTAGTGTTGTTATCTTGACCTCTTCCCATGAATCAAGAAGTTTCTTAGTGTCATCTAGAATGGTGAATCTTGCCCAGAAGGTTTTCAATTTACTTTGCCCAGGTTCAAGAGAGGAATCACTATCTATGCCAGCTACAGTCTTAAGAAATACATTTCTTAAATAATAAGACTATAAAGTGTAAATGACTCCTTGATTCATGAGCTGTAGAATGGATGTAGTGTTAGCAGCCATGAAAACATTAGTCTCCTAGTGCATTGCCATCAGAGCTCTTGGGTGACTAGGTACATTGTCAGTGGGTCACAATAATTTGAAAGGAATCCTTTTTTTTTTTTTTAACCTGAACAGTGGGCTTTAAACCTTTAGTAAAACGTGGTGTAAACAGAAGTATGGCCATCATCTAGGCTTCATTGTTCCATTTATAGAGCACAGGCAGAGTAGTTTTAGCATAATTCTTAAGGGCCCCAGGGTTTTTGAAATGGTCAATGAGCAATGGCTTCAACTTAACATCACAACAACTGCATTAGCCTCTAACAAGAGAGTCAGCCTCTCCTTGGAAACTATGAAGCCAGGCATTGACTTCTGTCTCTCTAGCTATGAAAATTCTGTATGGCATTTTCTCCTAATGGAAGGTCATTTTGTCTTGATTGAAAACCTGTTGTTTAGTATAGCTAACTTGGCCAATGGTCTTAGCTAGATCATTTGAATAACTGGCTGCAGTTTGTACATCAGCGCTTGTTGGTTCACCTTCCTCTTTTCTGCTATAGAGATGGCTTCTTTCCTTAAACATAATGAGCCAACCTCTGCTAGCTTTAAACTTTTCTTCTGCAGCTTCCTCACCTCTCTCAGCCTTCTAGAATTGAAGAGAGTTAGGGCCTTGCTCTTGATTAGGCTTTGGCTCAAGGGAATGTTGTGGTTGATTTTACCTTCCATCCATACTACTCAAACTTTCTCCATGTCATCAGTAAGACCATTTCGCTTTCAGTAATTCATGTGTTCTATGGAGTAACACTTTAATATTCCTTCCTTTACATTTACAACTTGGCTACTCCGGAGGCCTAACTTTTGGCCTGTATTGACTTTCAACATACCTTCCTCACTAAACTTCGTCATTTCTCCCTTTTGATTTACAATGACAGATGTGTAACTCTTCTCACTTGAACATTTATTAATTGGCCGAATTTCAATATCATTGTATCTGAGGGATTAGAGTGGACTGAGGAAAAGGGGAGAGATGGGAATGGCCAGTCAGTAGAGCCGTCAGAACACACACAGTTATTGATTAAGTTTGCCATCTTATATGGGCACTGTTCTTAGTGCCCTAGGAGAATTCAAATAGTAAAATCAAGATCATTATTCACAGATAACCCCAACAGATATAATAGTAATGAAAATTTTTGAAATATTGTGGGAATTCCTAAAACGTGACATGGAGACATGAAACAAGCACCTGCTGTTGGAAAAATGGTGCTGGCAGACTTGGTCAATGTAGAGTGTCACAAACTTTCAATTCGTAAAAAGCACATTATCTGTAGAAGGCAGTTGAAGTGAACTGCAATAAAACAAGGTATGCCTGTATTCTTCTTTTGAAACAGCTCCCCATAGTTGTGTGACTTTCATGGTCAACTGATTTTTCCCCCCTCAATTTAGTGGCTTACCTATAGAATACTCATAATTATGTCTATTAGAGATCATAATTGCTTTGGATGCTATCTAGGGAAGAAATAATAAATTAAGTCATCAATTAGTCATATAGCTGTATGTTAAATAGCACTAGGAACAAGCACTTTTTTCTGAGGTGGATCTACAGGTTCTTCTTGGGAATTTGATTTTTGACTGGTTTCTATCATCAGATATGATGTAGATAATCTTTATTCAGCATTCATTATTCACAGTATTTATTAAGCACATCCTATGTGCCAGGCATATAATGGGTGTTGGTCATATAGTCATGAGCAAAACCCTCCTACTAAACCTCTGCCTTCATGGAGTTGACTTACTAGCAGAGGTGACATCCTAAAATCTCTGCCCATTTTCCAGATGCACGTGGAAATGAGAAATGTGACTGATGGTTTTGTGCTTTGTTAAAAGTAAGTAATCCTGTTTTTATACTCTTTTGGCAGTTTTTTTTTTTCAAGACCTCAGTGCTTGAGGTTCAACATTTGGTCCAAGGACCAGCAACATGGGCCACTATCTATGAGCTTGTTAAAAATGCAGAATCTTATACTTTGTCTCAGTCCTTCTGAATCAGAATCTGCATGTTAACAAGATCTCCAGGTGATTTCTATGCATACAATATTTGAAGAGAGCACGTTTTGGGTGTAGAGTCTATTAATTTATCATCTTAATAATTTGGTGGCATTCCAATTCTTTTCAGCCATATGCTCAACTGGAGAGGAATTTTAGTGTTCACATTCTCAGTTTATTTTCATCAGTATAAAATTTGGTTTTCTAACATTGCATCTTAGAATGTGGTTCAGGCTGCATCAGAACCACCTGATGATCTTATGAAAAATGCACATTCCTGGACACAACCTTAATACTGCTTGAGTGGGTCAGGGTTGGGTCTCAAATTTTTACAAGCTTCCCAGGCAATTCTTATGCACATAAAAGTGGGAGAAGGACTATTTTTAGGCTAGTTTTACATTGATGTCTTTCTTTTATTTTTATTTTTATTTACTATTATTATTATTATTTATTATTATTATTAT
>NW_012100954.1:242577-266389 GCF_000951045.1 Mandrillus leucophaeus | reverse complement strand
TCCGTGGGCGTGGGACCCTCCCGACCAAGTGTGGGATATAATCTCCTGGTGTGCCTGTTTGCTTAAAGCATAGTATTGGGGTGGGAGTTACCCGATTTTCCAGGTGTTGTGTGTCTCAGTTCCCCTGGCTAGGTAAAGGGATTCCCTTTCCCCTTGCGCTTCCCAGGTGAGGCGATGCCTCGCCCTGCTTCAACTCTCGCTGGTCGGACTGTAGCAGCTGACCAGCACCGATTGTCCAGCACTCCCTAGTGAGATGAACCCAGTACCTCAGTTGAAAATGCAGAAATCACCGGTCTTCTGTGTCGCTCGTACTGGGAGTTGGAGACTGGAGCCGTTCCTATTCGGCCATCTTGCTCTGCCCCCCTACATTGATGTCTTTCTAAGGATGGATTTTTAAAAAATTATTTTCGAGTCTTTAGTTTATATGCTCCTGCCTAGAAAGATGAATTATTCGATCTCCGGTCATATATTTCTGTGTATCAGAGTGTTTTTTGTTTTAGCCAGGGTTTCTCAACCTCACACTGTTGACATTTTTACTTGATAAGTCTTTGTTGTGTGGGGCTGTTCTGTGCATTGTAGGATGTTTAGCAGCATCTCTGATCTCTACCCACCAGATGCCAGTAGTACACCTGTGCCTGCCTGCATTCCTAGTTGTGACAACCAAAAATGTTTGCATTTATCAAATTTCCTCTGAAGAGCAAAATTGCTCTCAGTTGAGAATATTGGTTGAAACTAAATAAATAAAAGGAGCATGGTTGTATATGAATATGACTCCCACCCCAAGTATCTACTATTACTATTTGGTTCTCTTGAGGGCTTAGGCCAAGGGTGAAGAGAGATTTATGTATGGGGACATAAGGGCTGCCTGGACCTGTGAGTTGGTTTCAACACTCTGTGGTGAGAGAGATATATTATGATGATGGGCAAGAGTAAAAAGTCCTACATTTAATATGGAAACAAGGCTACTGAAGGACCTATGGGCTAAAGAATGAAACAAAATTAGGTATAAAAACTTTTATTTTTTCATTTTTGAGTCTGTCTGAATATGCTTCTGAAGAACTGAAGATGCTGTGTAGTAGCTAAAGAGTTTTATATAATAGCTTTGCAGATGGGATCTCCTTTCAAAGGGAAAAAATAGGGACATAGGAATATGTACTAGCTTTGGCAGAGACTCAGAATACATGAAAAAGGGCCAGAGGATGGCCAGGGGCAGGGTAGAGGGGAGTGGTAGTATGTAAGTGTTGATTTATTCCTGAACTCATAGGAACACCAGAGTGCACTCAGAAGTAATTGGGGAGACTTTGAAGGGCAACCTCAGATTTATTAGCAGCCAGGAAAATTTGTATCCATAGCCTGTAACATTATTGAATTTCTGGTATGACTGAGTTTTGTTTGGCCCACTATTCTTAACAGATTGCTTACCTTTGCATTTCTTCCTAGTATGATGGAAACATTTACTAGCCGCCAATGTTAAACAAGTATTTATAATTGTTACTCTTTTTCTAGTCAGTTGTGTGGATACTGAAAATTAAATCAGAACAAATAACTTATTTTGGACACATTCATTTTACATAGTCATTATGTGAATACACGGTTTGCAGATTTATGTGTGCAGCCAACTATAATTACTTTTTTTAAATGCCAGACAAAATTTGGAGATTTAATACACAGATGAATATAAAGCATTTGTATGGATCAAATCAAAACCTGTCTATCCGTGACAAACAAGCGCAGTGCTGATGTGTGGGAAGAACATTGCCCAAGAAGACTTGAATTCTTACCTCTGCTATTTACTAACTGTGGGAACTTGTGCAAATCGTTTAACCTCTCAGAGCCTTAGCCTCCTCATGTATTAAAATGGGAAAAATTTGTCTCATGAGGTTGTTAAGGAAGCAGAGATTAAATAAGATTAAAAATGTGAAAATGTCTTCCAGAAAAATAAGTCAGTAAAAGTTTGTCATTAAGCTTATATATTTCACATATATTTGTTACTGTCAGTATATCAGTTAATTCATGCAACATTATTTTATTTTTGGAACTAAAATATTATTAATTTACTGGAAACTAGAGACAACAGGACTCTTAGAGTCTGTATAATGATATTGTCTTACATTTGAAGCCAATTATAATGAAATCTGTAGCTACTTCAGTAACTAAGTTACCATGGGTTATTTCCAGAACCAAACTGCTTTATGCCAAATTCCTTTCTGGTCTGAATAATATTCTAACCAGTTCTTCAATATAGAGTATGTATAATTTGTTCTCATTTTCAAAATTATTTGGCAAGTCTTCAAATTTATGGGGATTCATGTTAGTTTTCTGTAAATAAATAGCAGGTTAAAATACTTGATAATTACATTGCATGAAGTTGTTTACTAATATTAGAGAGAAACTGTCGCTTAGATTTAAGCAACTCATTTTAAACAAATTAGTTGCAGGTATCTTATGTGATGCAGCCATTTATTATCATTTTTTCATTAGAGAAATGCAAATTATTAAAAATAATAAATTGCTTCCCTGGAAAGGAATCCATTTGAAGTGACATATAAGACACCACATGATTAACAGCTTTAAAAAATCTAATTGATATAAAAAGTCTTCTTGCAACTTCATTAAGTTTAAGGTCAGGTATGCATAGAGATTAAATTATAAATGCCAGCTTTATCTTTTCTTTTAAGAAATCCAAGTCACATGTTCTGGTTATATTTGTTGAAAGTGCTGAAGTCAATTAACAATTCCTTGCTTGGAGTGAAACACAACTGTTAGCATTGCTTTTACATTCTCTTCCTCTGTCCATTAGCTTTCAAAAACAAGAACTAACTCCAATATAAAATAAGATTATCACGAACACCAAAGACATCTGAAAAAAAGGCTTGTAGATAGGAAGTGGAAGCTTGGACCTGGTTAATGACAGGAAAACCTTATAGCTAGAAATATATAAGAATTGCACAAAGAAAATAAATTTAACTTTGATTAAATAGTGCTGACATTATATTTGAGATCTGTTGTGAAAACGTGATGCTGTGGGAAAAACAATGAAATGACATTGTCAAAGCAACATACATTGTAGTAAATGTTAGCTTCATTATTAATATAATGAATAGAAATAAGAATAAGTTTTTAGGGGACAACAATAACTGTGAATTGGGGGAAGCAGGTAGGTACAAGGTAAATGAACATGAGAGAGAACAGGGAGATATTTGAGTTATGTGATGGAAAAAGAACTAGCTTCTTTGAGTCAATTATTATTCCACAGAAAACAGAGCCCCATGTGTTTTGACACAAGAGACAGGAAATTGGTGCTGGCTTTAATGAATGTGAAGCACTGGTGAAGCAGCAGGCATAATGGTTCTGTATTGCGTGTCTTGTTCATTGGTATGATATAAAAATAGATCTCTAGGATTTTAATAATACATTCAATTTTCATTTTTACTTTAAATTCAAAAACAGCTTTAATTACATTGTTAAATGTACTTCAGGTCATTTTTCTTTAATATGAAGAATGTATTTCCAAATAGATTTTTAAAAATTGTTCATATCTTCAAATGGAAATGTGGTGGTGGAGAAATGGGACTTAAATTGTAGAACATATATGTTTGTGTATACTGAGTTGTTGTAAGGTCCTACTTCCTAATCAACATTAAACATTGATTAAGATTATCAAAGCTAATAACAATGCAGTCCAGTCAGTGATTTATGTACAAGCAAGCAATTGGAAATTGGAGTGGCTCCATATCTTTCATGAAAACACTGATGTTATGTTTAGGTTAATCAAGCAGCTCTGGATGGGTAACAATTTGGAAAATTTTATGACTGTAATTCATGCTTTCTGGCAAAATAAATATATATTTACTAAATTAGTTTCTAATTTTAAAAATAATAATCCACCTTCTTGGAAAGAACGCTGCTATTCAACTTGATGAATTTTCAAATCCAGCGTGACAAGACAATCATTTAAATGAGCCTGTCTGTTCTGTAATTTCAAGCAAGTTGGATTCAGCCAAGATACCTACTAACTGCCCATGAATAAGCACAGACAAAAAGTGCAGAAGTAGAGACAGATGGAATGAATCCCTGTGACCAAAGAGGTTAGGGAAGATACCGTGTAGGAATTGAGATTTCATCTGGGCCTTGAGATGTGAATCCAATTTAGATTGGCAGAGAAGAGTAAGCAAAGGGAAAGGGCAAGAGATGTTCTGGAACTTTTCTACAACACGAGGCTTATATCCAGGAGTGTTAGTAGATTAAACTGCAAAGATAGGGACCAGATTGTGGAAGGACAGTGGTTAATAATTAGTGATTCTATGCTAGATTTACCAGTCACTAACTTGTAACAGACTTTGGAAAACTTCTCAGCTTCACAAAGGTTCCGTGGCTGTGAAAAGGGGCTATTGCCTGTTCTCCCCAGGTCACAGGATGGTTATGAGAATGAACATACAATGTATATGAACATGCACTGTACAAAGCCAAGTGTTATAAAAATGTCAAGTGGTGGATTCCCACAGCTGCATGTTCATGCTTACTGACTCCAACTGAGGCCAATACTGTGCATCCCCGCAGAGTTTTTGCTCATTTCCTACAATAATCATTGTAAACCTTCACCATTCTCTGAAGCCTTTGACTCTACCAGTTCTCTTATTCCTGACAGATAACTTCTTTACCAATGAAACAGACAGCAACTTCTTCATCCTCCTGCTCCAATTTCATAAGCCAGCATGCCTTACTTCCACCCTTTCTTCCTTCTCCCTAGTATCAGTGGAATAGAAACCTCTCCTCCTGGGAGTAATAGGTACATATGAGAACTAAATCTCATCTCTTCCTGTCTTCAGAGGAAATTTGCTTCATCTATTATATCTTCAAACTCAGTTTTCAATTTCGTTCTCTCTGTTTGCTCCTTCCCATCAGCATTTACTTATGCTTAATCTCTCCCTTAACTCTATATCCCGTCTAGTTTTTGTATTATTACCATTTCCCCTTTATAGCTGAATCTCTTAATGTAATGCTTTTTTCTCACTGTCTTCACTTCTTCATCTCAGACTTTCTCCTTAACCAACTTCAAACTAGACTTTTCATCCCATATCCTCTCCGTACTACTCTCACCAAGGTCACTGATAACTTCTCTATTGTTAAATCAGACAACTTTCCATCTGTATTTTGCTTGACTTCTAGGCAGCAAATAATTCTATCGATCTTTCCCTTCTTCCAATGCTTATTTACCTTGTCTTCATGATACTACACTGTATTGATCGGGGTTTTGAATTGCAAACAACGGAATTCACTCTGACGATTTAAGCAGAAAAGGAATAGGTTGAAGGATGTTAGGTAGCTCACAATGTATGTGGGAGGACTGGAAGACAGGTTAAGATGATGTTCAGCCAAGAAAATACCTATTACATCTTGATACAAAATCACTACCTCTACCTTTTGGTGTGAACACCACAACTCACATAAATGTTGTGAATGTTCACTGATGACATCCAGGACTGGATTCTAGAAGTGAATGCCATGGCGACCATGCTAAATGCGGATATGCCTTCTCTATTATGCTTGCTTAATTTGCAACCTGCAAAGTTGTAAAGTTCTCTTCTGGATTGAATTTTTGCATGAGTGCTCCCATTTGGTAGTACTAGGTCACTAGTTTCTAAGGACACTGAAAATTTGAGTTTCCCTTCTTGAAGAAACAAATATTTTTCCAAATATAGGTGACTTCAAAAGGTGATGACTGCCTAGCGTTTTGACATTTGTCTTTCTCCACCACTCCTCTAGTTTTGCTGCTACCTCTCTGAGCAATTTTTCTCCATCTGCTTTCTTTACTTGCCACTTAAATGTCCAGGCCCCCCAGGTCTCCATTTTAATTGTTTTCTCCTCATTCTACATCCCCTACCTGTGTGATGCTAACACCCCGGCTTTATGTGTGCCTATGACTCTCAAATGTTGATCTTTAGCTCAGTGTTCTCTCTGGAGTAAGCTCTAGACCCACGTATCTCACTGCCTCTTGGACATTTTTATCTGGATGTGTCATAAACACCTCAAATTCAACCTATTTACAACTGCTTCTCTGTAGCTCAGTTGCAGTCCTCCGGTTCCCTACACTATGGACCCACCCAGTTGTTTAGTTAAAAAAGAAGGATATTATCTTTGAGAGCATCCCTCGCTAATCATCAGGCATCCAGTCAGTCCCAGAGTGCAAGCAATATTCGATCCCATGTATTTTTTTTTAATCTGCCTCACTCCTTTCATCTTCTGCAGTCATAGTCACAAGAACCGAAACTGTGTAATATCAAGTGAGCTTCCTCCTAGCTTCCAGTTTTACTCTTCTCTAATTTATCCTCTGCCCTGCATTTACAAAGATATTGTTTAGCAATAACAACATTTCATGTCTGCTGAACACCCTTCAGAGGAAAAGCACAAACACATATTCCCCTATGTGTGTGCTTAAGTAGGCATAGAATATGTCTGGAAATTGTGGAAGAAATTGATACCAGAGGTTGTCTCAGGGATTAGGAGTGGGAGAACTGAGTGACTATGACTCAGATTTACTTTCATGATACACTCTACTGCAGCTTTTAAATTTTACAGCATGTGTACATATAACATGTTTTAGAATAATTTTAAAAACTCCAGTGATTACCATTGATTATAGGATAATGTCAAACCCTCATATAGTGTGTAAGACCTGCACACAAACGCAGCTCCTGCGTACTTCTTTAGGTGCATTGAGTACTTTGCTATCCTTCAAACATATCAAATTCTCTTAATTTCCAACACTCGCATGTAGTCTCCTTGTTTGAAATGCTCTTTCATCGCATCTCACCTGGCTAACTACTTCTCCTTTAGTCCTATGCTTAGATGTCAGTTTCTCTTTGTTTGTAAGACTGGGTTTGGAGCCCTCACTTTGTTTTCCAGATGGCACTGTCCTTCTCAAACTCCCATTACATTTTAAAAAATTACTAGTTGTCTCTTTTGTCAGATCCTAAGTTCTGCAAAAGCAGGTACTGCATCTATTTCATTCAGGCTATGCTGTTGGTGTCTAAGTTATTATAGTACCTTGGATATAGTAGGAAGTCAGAAACTATTATATGGACAAACCTACACATGCCTTTGTTCCCCTACTCCTCAATATTCCACATTCTCTCATTTTTCTCCATGGATATTATTTATGATACACTCTCAAACTTGTCTGAGATTTTCCTAGTGCATATCTCTATTTTTTTTTTTAAATTCAGGAATCCCAAAGCTAAGAATAATATATTCTATCAAGAGTAGCAAGAAAGCTGATATAATGCCAGAGCTTTCACTCTTTTTGAGGAATGTACCATACAATTTACAATGAATGAAATTACAAAATGAATGAAGCAAATTTGTGGCCATTATTTTGAGATGTCAAGAAAATCATATGTTTCAATCTTATCCTTCAATCATACATTCAGATGAATATAGTTTTTAATACATAGAAATTAATATATGGTAAACAAACTCATTAATGCCACTGACTTTAAAACATATGATTGCTGGCACTTCCTTTCAGTGTTAGCTTATTTGTAAATGATATTTTAATTTATTCTTTACTGGTATTTCACTGAGCAGCCTACTTAAACTTAGAAATTTTATATTTAAAAAAATTCTTATCTTCCCAAATGTTACTCTCAAATCTCTTTCCAGAATTACTTTTCTTAGAACTTAGTCTTTTTCCTAGTTTGTGAATTATTTTATTGATATCTTTGCCAACTTTGCCCAGCCAGTATTTCACAGCTGGTGAGCCAAGACTTAGCAATAACCCATATTGAGCTGTATTATTTTTCAGTATATGGAGTCTTTGCAGTTGAGCTGCATGACTTCAAGATTTTATTGGCTGATCAAGAAGGCATTAGTGTTCATTAACATACCAATATAATGTTTTTACAGTATATAATCAAGATAAATGTTGTAGCTTTAGAAATACACTACACTTTAAAAAACAAAACAGTTATCAGTGACATCCAAGGTATAATGTGGCAGGAAAGGGAGCATCATGCCTGAGTGCTCATTGCCTCTGAGCCTAGTCTGGAGATGAGTCCACAGACCAAAAGAAACTAATTTTAAACCTGGGGTCCAGAAATGTTGCTCTTGTTATGGCTGCCACTCGTTAACTATATAAGCCTGTGCTAACTGGTGTGAGATGGTATCTCATTGTGGTTTTGATTTGCATTTCTCTGATGGCCAGTGATGATGAGCATTTTTTCATGTGTCTGTTGGCTGTATGAATGTCTTCTTGGGCGATCATTAAAAAGTCAGGAAACAACAGGTGCTGGAGAGGATGTAGAGAAATAGGAACACTTTTACACTGTTGGTGGGATTGTAAACTAGTTCAACCATTATGAAAAACAGTATGGCGATTCCTCAAGGATCTAGAACTAGATGTACCATATGACCCAGCCATCCCATTACTGGGTATATACCCAAAGGATTATAAATCATGCTGCTATAAAGACACATGCACACGTATGTTTATTACAGCACTATTCACAATAGCAAAGACTTGGAATCAACCCAAATGTCCATCAGTGACAGATTGGATTAAGAAAATGTGGCCGATATACACCATGGAATACTATGCAGCCATAAAAAAGGATGAGTCTGTGTCCTTTGTAGGGACATGGATGCAGCTGGAAACCATCATTCTTAGCAAACTATCACAAGAACAGAAAACCAAACACCGCATGTTCTCACTCATAGGTGGGAACTGAACAATGAGATCACTTGGACTCGGGAAGGGGAACATCACACACCAGGGCCTATCATGGGAGGGGGGAGGAGGGAGGGATTGCATTGGGAGTTATACCTGATGTAAATGACGAGTTGATGGGTGCTGACGAGTTGATGGGTGCAGCACAGCAACATGGCATAAGTATACATATGTAACAAACCTGCACGTTATGCACATGTACCCTAGAACTTAGAGTATAATAATAATAATAAATAAATAAATAAATAAATAAAATAAGCCTGTGCTAGAGGAATCTTCCAAAAACCCAGATGTGATTCAATTAATCACCTCTTAAAACCTTTCCCATTTTACGTAGGATGAAGTTCAGATTCTTTAATATGGCTCACAAAAGCTTTGTGATCCCATCCCTGCCTCCTCTTTAATTTGTTTCTGGCTTCTCTGTGCCTCTGTTTCTTCAATTGTAAATTACTGGGGTTAGATGATTTCTACAGTTCCTGTCAAATCTAAAGATCTATGATTCTGAATAATTACAAAGTTGGCCTCATCTTTCGAATAGGATAAAAGGGAATTTATAAATTTATAAATTCTAGTTTCTAAAATAGACCGGCTTAAATTATCCTGGGGCAAGAGGAGCTGTTCAAGTATAAGAAACACAGTTTACTTTTGCTTTTTAAATTTGCTAGAATATGACTGTATAGCTTACAAAATCCTGGAGAATCAGAAACCACTGCAACCGCATAGATCGCATTCCCTTTGTTGGAACTGCAAAGTTTTACAGCTAGTAGTGACTTGAAAATTATCCTTTAATGATGAAATTAAGGTCTGAAGGGACTAAATGCTTGTCAGATTTGTAATAAATGCAGGTCCAGAGTTCAGGCTTCTTTATTCCCACCCCATTTTTCCTTTACTATGCAAGACTGTTTCACTAGGATGGCTTGTATTTGCTATTCATACAAAAGCCCATGTCTAAGTAAATGCCCAGGCAGTGTGCTCAGAAGACAATGAATTCACTCTGCCACGTTGAGCTTCACATCAGACCGTTGTGAATGAAGACACTTTCCCCTTTGTCCTTTTAAAGGCAAAGACATAAAAAGATTCATTGATTCATTCAATAGACATTTATTCAGGGCCAGCCTTTGTTGTGGACAAGCTCTCTACCCTCTTGAATTTTATATTCCAATGGACATAGCTAGCAGATATATTAACAAAAACTTAATAGAACACTTTCAGATACCAGTGAAGATATCATATGAAGAAATTAGGACTGGGTAGATTACTTAAGATGTAGTAACCACTTAAGACTCGGACTTTTATTAGTTAATAAAAGATCTTCTTAACTTGAATGCACTTCTTACCAACTCTTCAGTTATGCCATTTTACCGACTCCCATAAGATATATCTATAACTCCTCCCTACCCGCTTCTTGCAAATGCTTTAATGTCTTGATATCACTACAAAGAAGGTGCCATCCTCATATTTGTTGGTCATTTAAATACATTCACGTTATGTCTCCTTTCCCATAATTGTATTTTCATTATTTTCCTGAATAAACTCTAATTAAATGGATTACTTATTGTTCCTGAACATTTCGTTTTTGCTCCTTCTGCAGCAAAATAACAAGAGGTCTTACATTGTAAGTGGAGTGGATTTCTTCAAAATCCGCTTCAAGCCCTGCCGCACCATTATATTTTCCCTGGATATCTCTACTGTTAGTCATTAACCTTTCTCTGAATATCAGTCCCTGTAGGATTTGTGTGTGTATGTGTGTGGGTTTTTTGGCCCTTACAATGTAGGAACTCATGTTGTTATTCATGTAAATATATCTTGGATTTTTAATTTCACTATCAGTTTCTCAAGTTGATAGGAGGGGGCAGAGTCAGAAAATTATTTATATCACCAGATATAAATTCCCAAATGTATTCTGCATTAATGGGTTCTCAGAACAAACAAGCACTGTGTTTTTAAAAAAGTCTGTTGCTCCTTATTCAATGCACAATGATTATGTTTCTGTTACATAGTATGCATCACTTTATAATGTTATCTTATATATGTTATTTTCTCCAGCCAGAATTTATCTTTGTCACCTAATGCAGTACTTGGAACATAGTGCATGCCCGTTATATACTTGTTAAATAAATGAATGAAGTTTTTTTTTTAAGTGTCTCAGAGCTTATAATTAGCTTATGTATATTATGAGTGTTTAGGAGGCAACTAGGAAGAACTATAGTAATATAGTCGTCTTGAAACTTACTTGACCATGTAATATTTTGTTTTCAAGGAACCATGAACCTCTAGTAGAGATATTGCTCCTTAAGCAATGCTGCTTGTGAAATGCTGGCTTCAAATATAGAAGGCAGCTAACTGGATGACAGTGATGATGATCATCACCCATTTCCTGGATTGTAAGCCCTTTTAAGGCAGGGTCTATCCCTTAACTCTGTAATAAATTTTGGATGGGATGTGAAGGGCCATGTGGTCCAATGGGTCACTCTTTGTTTAATTCTCTACAGCATAACCAGCTCATGTCAGAATATTTCTACTTGGCAGCCTAATCAAAACCTGTGCAGTTCTTTCTTGTTAGTAGAGAGTCATAATGAGTCAAAGCCTACCCCGATACTATCCAGTCGTCACTGTGGTTCTACCCCATAGGGCCATCAGAAAATCCAATAAAATGCCTTTGTACATAGCATATACTCAATGAATGTGTAGAGAATTGAAACTGAACTGTGAGGATTTGACTTATATTAGGTTTTTGAATTGGGATTTGGAACTAAAATACACCCTGAACTAAATTTGACGTGATTTTCCACCAGATTACCTTTTAGTCATGCCATTTTTATGCCTGTGAATATCTGTACATGTAAATGGAAATGACATTTATGTAACTTTGCAATTTCAGTACATAAATGCAACTCTTCGGGGAGTTCTTCCTCTGAAGACAGGGTGTGAGAAATCAAAAAGCAGCAAGTGACAATTAGATCTACAGTGTTATGGTGGTATTTTTTGCTATTTTTACTTCGCTCTGTCTCACAACACTCCAATTAATAGGCTGATACTTTAGATCTCTTGGTCATGAATCGTATATGTCTATGAGATCCAAATCATTGAGTTCCTAAAAGGTTTCATATTCAATAGTCTTTTTGTTTTTGCTTTATGATCCTACATGGAGTTTTCTCTGACTCTATGATAGCTTAAAAGGGAAACATCTATAATAGAAGATTGGACAAGTCACTGTCTCCTAAACCTCTGGGATGTAGACCCAACACTGAACAGTGAGAGACAGTTTTTAGAAGGCCTATTTACTCTTGCACAATTATCTCCATTTTTGTTTATAAATCAAATTTTCCACCATTATGGCTGTAAATAGGGTCACATTAACAGAAATAATCCTAATTCACTGGCTGTTTTCTCCATCTCCTCTCACAGAACTTTAGTACCATCAAAGTTCCCATCTCTTAAGTATTCTTGGGAGAGATCTGAGGTGTTTCACACATATTTATGAGCTCAATTAACCAGGTTTGGTAGCTACTCCTGCTGGGGTAGGCTACTTCTATGGTAGTAGTCCCCAACCTTTTTGCCTCCAGGGACTGGTTTCATGGAAGACAATTTTTCCACGGAACCAGGGGCGGGGGCTCTGAGAATGATTTTGGGTTGAAACTGTTATGCCTCAGATCATCAGGCATTAGTCAAATTCTTATAAGGAGCACACAACCTAGATCCCTCTCATGCACAGTTCACAATAGGGGTTGCACTCCTATGAGAATCTAATGCCACCTCTAATCTGATAGGAGAAGGAGCTCAGGCAGTAATAGTCACCTGCCGCTCACTTCCTGCTGTGCGACCCACTTCCTAGCAGATCAGGGACTGGTACTGTTTGGCCATCCCGGGGTTGGGGACCCCTGTTGTATGGGATATTGTTTTGTCTTTGGAGGGAGTTGTGGTGCCTGATGTAATTAACGTTTGCTCCAGCTGGAACTCACTGTCCTGCTCTAGACACTGAAGCTGCTTTCCTATCTGTACCTAGAACTATCATCTCTTACCAGGAACCACTCTTGTTTGAGGAAATGCAACAGTGTGATCAAAGTAATTCCTCTCTCTGATAACCAGGGTGTTTCCACTGAATTGTTTCTTATAATTGGCTCTTTCATCCACACAGGTAAATTGTTCATGTCTTTGTACACATGGACTTGTTGATGGGACCCTCTCTAGCTCACAAGCTTAAGCCCAGGGGACTCCTGCTACGGCTTTCAGAAGGGCTAGTTATAATTGAGCAATAAAGTCATTTGGTCTTTGGCTTTTCTTTGTTGGGAGACTTTTTATTCCTGATCCAGTCTTGTCACTTGCTATTGATCTGTTCAGGTTTTTTATTTCTTTCTGGTTCAGTCTTGGTAGGTTGTATGTGTCCAGGAATTTATCCATTTCCTCTAAGTTTTTAAATGTATTAACATGCAGCCATTAATAGTAGTCTTTTGTGATCCTTTGTATTTCTGTGGTATCAGTTACATGGTCCCCGTTTTTGCTTATTTGGTCTTCTCTCTTTTATTCTTTGTTATTCTATGTAACAATTTATTTTATCTTTTCAAAAAGCCTACATTTCATTTTGTTAATTCTTTGTATTGTCTAATAGTCTGTTTTGTTTCTGCTCCGATCTTTGTCATTTCTTTTCTTCTACTAATTTGTGTTTGGTTTGTTCTCACTTTTCCAGTTCCTTGAGGTGCATTGCTATATTGTTTATTTGAAATATTTCTACTTTTTGATGTAGGCATTTACTACTATAAATTTCCCTCTTAGCACTGTTTTTACAGTATCCCATAGGTTTTGCTGTGTTGTGCTTTCATTTTCATTTGTTTAAAGAAAGCTTTCTATTTTCTTCATAATTTCTATATTGGCCCAATGGTTGCTCAGAAACATGTTGCTTAATTTCCCTGTATTTGTACAATTTCCAGAATTTCTGTTGTTATTGATTTCTAGTTTTATTCCATTGTGTTCTGAGAAGTACTTGATATGGTTTCAATTTTTGAAAATTTTTGAGACCTGTTTTGTGGCCTAACTTGTGTTCTATCCTGGAGAACTTTCGTTGTGTTAGCGAGAGGAATGTTTATTCTGCCGCCATTGGGTGAAATTTTCTGTAAATGTTAACTCCATGTAGTATGTAGAGCAGATTAAGTCTGATCTTTCTTTGTTGATTTTCTGTCTAGATGGTCTGCCTAGTGCTAAAACGAGGGTGTTGAAGTTCACAGCTATTATTATATTGGGGTCTCTCTCTTTTGCTATAATAATATTTTCTTTATATAACTGGGTGCTCTTGTGTTGGGTGCATATACAATTACAATGTTATATCTTTCTACTGAATTGATTCCTTTGTCATCTATATTGACCTACTTTGCCCCTTTTTATGTTTTTTAACTTGAAGTCAATTTTTGATATAAGCATAGCTACTCCTTCACACTTTTGGTTTTCATTTGGATGGATTTTTTTTCATCCCTTCTCTTTTGGTCTATTTGTGTCTTTACAGATGAAATGGGTTTCTTGTACTTGCATCTTGTTTTTTAATACATTCAGCTGTTTTATATCTTTTAATTGATGAATTTAAGCCATTTACTTTCAAGGTTTTTATTAATAGGTGGGGACTTCTGTCATATTGTTAATTATTTTCTGATTGTCTTACATATGCTTTCCTCTTCCTCTTTTGCTGTTTACAATTTGATGGGTTTTTTTAATAGTGATAATATTTGACTCCTTTCTCTTTCTCTTTCTCATTTGTATATCTGCTCTACCAGCGAGTTTTATACTGTCATGTGTTTTCATGATGGTAGATATCTTTCTTTCACTTCCAGATATAGGATTACCTTAAACATTTTTTTGTAGGGCTGGTATAATGATGATTAATTCTTTCATTATTTTCTCATCTGAGAAAGAATTTCTTTCCCCTTCATTTTTGAAGAATAGCTTTTCTGGGTAAAGTATTCTTGGCTGCCAGTTGTTGTTTTTCTCTTTCAGCACTTTGAATACATCACTCCATTCTCTCCAGGCCTCTCTGATAGGGATGCTCTTATATATGACTTCATGCTTTGTTCTTGCTGTTTGACTTTTGACAGTTTTACTACAATGTGCCTTGAATAAGACCTTGTTGAATTGCAGCTATTTGGGAATATTTGAGCTTCATGTGCCTGGATGTTTATAACTTGCAAGAGTTAGGAATCTTTCAGCTGTTGTTTTGTTAAATAAGTTTTTGATGCATTTGTTCATCTCTTCTCCTTCTGGAACTCCCAAAATTCAAATTTTAGTTACTGTATAGTTTCCTGTATGCCACCTAGGCTTTCTTTATTTCATTTTATTCTTTTTATTCTGTTTTATTTCTTTTGATTTTGGTCTGAGTTATTTCAAAAGCCTTGTCTTTAAGTTCAGAAATTCTTTCTTCTTCTCCTTGATCTAGTCTGTTGTTGAAGCTATTATATTTTTTATTTTATTCATTCAATTATTTCCATCTAGGATTTCTGGTTTTTTCTTTTTATGGCGTCTATCTCTGTTGAATTTCTTATTCAGATGATGACTTGTTTCCCTGATTTCTTTGTGTTGTTTATCTGTGTTCTCTTGTATTTCACTGAGTTTCTCTAATGTCATTCTTTTGAATTCCTTTTTAGACATTTTATAGATTTTCTTTATGTTGGGATCTGTTACTTGATAATTATGATGTTCCTTTGGAGATGTCATGTTTCTTTGTTTTTTCATGTTTCTTGTGTCTTTATGTTGATGTCTGTGCATGTGGTGAAATAGTCTCTCCTTCCAATTTTATGGGCTGGCTTTAGTGGAGAAAGACGTTTTTCTATAGATGTGTCTGTATGATCGGTTTAGTAAGATGCTGTTGCTTTGATTCTGGGTAGGCACAATATTGTAGTCTCTGTATGATTTATCATGCTATAATTAGTGTCATTGGTGCCTATGAGTTCCTCAGTGACTTAAGCTGTGATTGTTAGTGGAGGTTTTGGTGATGCTTTGCTGGGAATGGGAATTCTAGGTGTGCTGGTCCCTGGGTACCAGTGGTGCATTGGTGGGCTGGGTGTGGCTAGTCCTTGGGCCCTCAGTGGCATACATGAGCACCAGCAGTGGCAGATATGGGTGGGCCTGTTCTTGGGCCTCTGGGCAGTATGCTCAGGTTCTGGTAGTTGCAGTGGTGGGCCAACTGAGTGGGTCCTTGATCACTCAGACAGCATTTCTGACATGGATGGTGGCACTAGTGGCAGTTTTCCAACCCTCAGGTCTCTGAACCACATGCCCATGCACTAATGGTGATGGCAGTGGGTTGGGCATGCTGGTTTCTGGGTTCCCTAAGAGGTACATGTGAGTACTGATGGTGGGTAGGGTAGGCCTCTCCTTAATGCCCCTGGATAGTGTGTATATGTTCCAGTGGCAGCAGGCATGGCGAGCCCATACCCAGGCTCCTGGCCAGCACAAGTGGGCAGTGTGGGATGATCTCCAGATTTGTGATAGTGCATGTGGGCACCAGCATTGGTGGCAGGAGGCAAGACAGGTCTCTCAAGCACCATGATGGTGCACCTAGGCCCTGGCTGTGCTGGGTAGGATGGGTCAATCCTCAGGTCCCTGGATAAAGCATTTGGGTGCTAATGGCAGGGGCAGTGGGTGGGACAAGCCTATCCTCAGCCCCCAGGAGGGCACATGGCCAGTCTTGAGGTCTCCTGAAGGCAAGTACAGGTACATGGTAGCCCTGCTGCTGGAGAGGGTAGGATTGTTGTCATTAGCAGTGACCTTGGGCAGTCAGCTCTCAGTTTCTGGGGAGGGTATGCTTTGGCTTCCTTTGTCCCAGGGGCAGCTTCCTTAGTGTGCTGTATCATCTATTCCCCAGTGTATAGGACATTGTGTGGACTAAAGTGTTGGGGACCTGGTTGCGTTACTGGGTCCATTTGGTATTATGGCAGCATAGCCCTCTGGATGGACATGAAGGGATGCCAGTGGTGCTCCAGGGATGTAGAAAAGCAGGGGTTTTTGGGTCCCAGGGTAGGATATCATCTTTTGAGAGATAGACTCTCAAAATGTCGCCATTGCTGTAGTTGCTTGGGTCTCAGGGGGGTTTATAGGTCCCTACATGGAACAATGCCATCCTACGTATTCTAGGCAACTTCCTATACTAGGCTCAGGGCCTGTGAGGGCACAGGGTGTCTTTTGTGGCTAGGATTATATGAGAATGTGGTAGGAATGTGGACCCCTGCAGATCTTTCACTTACCTTTTCCCCACAATAGATAGTTCCTCCTGGCTTTGAGCTGATCTTGCCTGGGCCAACTGCTTCACTTCTCTCTCCCATGCCTCAAAGGTTCTCTGACACTTCCCTGCTGAATTTCAGAGTTATCTGTTAGAAACTCAATTTGACATGTGGCTATCTACTCACTGTTATGATCCTTGTCTGTCAAAGAGATGAGTACCAGGCTCCTCTAGTAAGTATTTTGAATCCTCACCCTGCTCAGTGGTGATTGCTAACCTTGGCTATGCATTAGGTCAGAAGTCATCAACTTTTGACCTGTGAGCCAAATATGGCTGGCTCAGCATCAATTTTTGTCAATGAACTTTTATTCCAGCACTGCCAAGTTCATTAAATTTATGTATTGCCCATGACTTCCAAAGTCTAGAAAATTTACTATCTGTCCCTTTACTGAGGTTTTTATTTCTGACCCCTGTATTACACTCATCATGGAGAAGATTTTTTAAAAAAATCATTGCATGTGTTCCACCACAAACAATTAAATTAGAACTTGGAGTGGGGTTTTGGAAGTTGGCCCAAGAACCAGTCTTTCTTTGTTTTCGTTTTTAACATCCCAGATGAATATGATGGGCAAAGTTAAGAAACACTAATAGATAATTTATACCCTTGAGGAATATGTGGTTTGTTCAGGAGAAAGAAACTCATAAAAATTAATAAAAATACAATTGATGCATCTATAATGGAAACATTTACAAAGTCCTGAGGGAGCACTGCATTGGGAATATTTTAGTTCATTAGGGAAGTTTTTGTAGGAAGGACATTTAAATAGATTCTTGAAGGATGAATCTACCAGTAAACAAGATCCACTGGGATGGTGTCAGGGAGAGAAGGAGTAGCAGTTATAAGTAGAGAGAACAGCATATATAAAGGACGACAGATAAGAAAGAGCAGGTAGGTTAGAAACTATGTGGCCAGAACACTGAGAGGGGAGAAGGGAGTGAGGTCATCAGATGTGAAATTGGAAAAGTAAAGACCAAACCAGGAAACGTTTTGTAGGTTCAGATCAGAAGTTTAGAATTTATTATGTTGTCCATGGAATTGAATAGAAAATTGAATTTCTCTAGGACTCAGGTTTTTCCCTCTGTAAAATAAATAGTTAACTCAGATGAATGATAAGAACCCTACAGTTCTAAAATATAGATTCCTAGATTATGCCAATTATTTCTTTTGACATTCTCAGGACTGGGAACATAGTTGGGCTTACACAAATGACATGGCCCCGTAGTGGTGTGTCACCTATCCATCTCTTATAGTTGATCCATTTCTGTTAACAATATAAATGAATTCAGTGCTACTTTGTGGAATCATCAGAAGGATTTGAGAATGCAGACTTCTGGATGGGAAATTCCTTGTCTGACCAATGCATTAAGGCCCTTAAATACTTGTAAAATGATTTGTATTCTATACAGAGAGATACTGTTAAATGAAGACAGTTTCATTGTGAAAATTCACATTCTTCACAATTAGTAGCAGTGCTTCTTATGGGTTAGCATCCAGAAGTCGTTATACATACTCATAACTTGGTGTGTGAATTACCATGTAAGATCTTCAATATAATATCTGATTTTACTATTTTGTAACTTCTCATCTATATCAGGTCTCTATTGTAACTTTATCTGTGTTTGTATACTTATTGGGATAGCTGTATGTCTACTTTTATCTCTAATAAGCTCATGCAATTGACTTCATGTCTTTAAGTGAAATTGTTACAATTCTGGTTTATATTGAACACTTTATTTACCTCTTTCAGGGTCTGCTCTACTGTACCAAATAGCTGGTGAATCAAACAATAATATGTGGCAGGCTCTGTGATTGAAGATTGCTAGATACTAAGGCAGCCCAATCTTTGCATTCTGATTCATTTTATCAAGCATAGGCAGATGAATGTGCTGAAAATTTCAAAAGATATTTAGATGATGCAAGTTAAAACAGACAGACTTCTTCATAACTCCAAGAAGAGCTGTTGGAAAAAAAAAACTCTTGATTTTTGTCATTGGAACATTAAACACTCCTAGCAAAGGAGATATCATGAATGCTTTTTTGAAATGCTATTCATTTAGTAAATATTTCCCTCTCCCTACCAAAGAAAATAATATAGGAGCTCCGGAATATTACCCACTGTTGACCTCTTTGTCCTGTTTTTCTTCACAGACATCGATGAGTGTGCTGAAGGACGCCATTACTGTCGTGAAAATACTATGTGTGTCAACACCCCGGGTTCTTTTATGTGCATCTGCAAAACTGGATACATCAGAATTGATGATTATTCATGTACAGGTAAATGGTGGCTATTCGTGAAATAAAATCTTTTTATGTCTTAAGTTTACTTTTAAAAATTTCTTTGACTCTCATTTTTTTTGATAAGTGTACCATAAATACAACAAAAAATAAGCAAAATCATATCTTGATTTGGCAGTTATTTCTTTATCTATTCTAAAGAAAAAAAAACACCTGCTTGCACTGGATAAACATATACTCCAATTTGGAAGATAAAAGCCCTAGAAAATCAGTATGTGCTACATTTATACTTAGTATTTACGCTCAAAACTTGTGTGAAATACTATGGTCAATCTGAGAAACAAGCCCTAAAGGATATATGATGATAGATTTTTGAATAGAAAAATAATAGCATAAATAATGTGACTTTTTTCCACATTTTTAGAGTTTAGAGATTTTTAGAGTTTTAGGATATGGGACTATTAAAGATAATTGAGTTTCTTCACACGTCTGAGAAATACAATTGAGAACTACATCAAATAAGTTTTCTATATTTTTTGTTGTATGAAATACCACTCATTCAGCATCATCCAAAGTCTTGTTAGGGATATTGTGTTAGTAGTGTCTGAAGTTGGTCCTGGCTTGAGGTAATACAGTGTATTCCTTTTATTCTATAGCTTTCTACCTGTAGAATATGCAAAAACAAAACAAAACATGGTGCTAGAAGAGTAGCTTGAATACTATAGGATTTGAGGAAATGTGGGTGTGAAACAGAACGTTTCTTTCCATCTCTATATTTTTAAATAGAAGAAACAAAATAACATATTTTAGAAAGACAGGTAGAACCATAAAACTGGAGAGCACCCAAAAATGTTATTCTTGTCACCTATTTCTCTACCTCCAATTTTATGATCTTTATCAGATGCAGGTATAAACAAAACCTAGATGTTTTCAGGGAGACTCCATAATCCTCCCTAGTAAAAATATGAATCTATAATAGAAGTATCATTTTGTCTTTGTTTCAGTTGTCCGCTTCTAAGTCTTCATTATAGTGTCCATACTGTCTGCTAATTGATAGCCTTATCACAGGGAAGGATCTTCCTCTAAATTCAAATGTAGTATTTATAAAAACAAAATGATGCCATTCAAAAATAATGAGAAGTGACTTCCCAATTTATGGAAAATAACTGAAGATATCCTGAAGGTAGAAGATATTTAATATAAAAATGCTGATGAATTTACAAATTCCTATCTTTTTTATCAGTTCATCCTAAACATTTCCAAATTATGGAAACAATTCTCCATTTTTTAGACAAAATTTAAGTACATTGAGTGGAAGAGTGTCTTGAAGTAGGACCACAGAGATGCTTTTCAGCATAAAAAGAATATAAAAGAACAACTTATAATAAATAAATGGAAAATATCATTTACTATACTACTGATAATACCAATAAATCTGAATTTCCACTTAATCTTTAACAAGAAAGCTAAGATAAAACCACTGCATCTTAGAATGCATATATTTCAAGGTGTGCTTATTAAAAATTAGTGCTAGCAATTTCAGGGGAGTCCACTGATTCTTTGATATTATAGACTTGAAAAGCTTTGTGCATTTTTATATTTCCTAATGATTCTTTTTGTTTTTCTTATATTCTTAAAGTAGTGTTAGAAGTTTTAAGTGAAAGGACATGGGACATAGTTTGGCCTACTGTTGAGTAAGGAGTGTTTCTGCAGGGCAGGATATTTTTAAGAGATTCATTTCCGTTCTGAGTCTGTTGGATATAAATCCAAGGAATAGGCTAGCTTTCATATATTTACAGAGAATCTTCTGCCTTTGGCTTCACCTCTCCCAGTGCACTTTCCTTCCAAATAAAATCCTACAAATTAATGTTTGTTTTTGACTACTTGGGAGGAATTTCCCCTTACCATTTCCAAGTATCTAATGATATAAATGAACTATTCCTTTGTAGGAATGTGAAGGGAGTAGAAAATCATTTTAAGAAATGCTATTCAGACTGTGATTTTTTTGTGCCTAAGGAACAAGAGCCACAAAGCTCAGGATCTGGCAGATGATAAAATGTATTTCTTTAATGAGGCACTAGCATTTTCAACTAACACCACTATTTCTATGCTGTCACTTAAAGAGGAGAAACTTTCTTGCCCTTAAATTTCCACTCTATTATGACTAGGTCTATGAACACAAAACTTGGATTTTTTTTTAGAGAGAATATAAGTCGATTTTATTTTTAGTCCAGAGTCAGGTGAATATTGCCAAAACTTTTTTTAATGTTAGGTCATAGAGGACTAACACATATTCCAGATTTCTGTAAAGGAAATACATGTTTACATTTTATGTCCTGGGATTGGTTCCCCCACACTTTGATATTAGGGTCTGTACAAAAGTCTTAAAGAAATTACTCCCCTAATGGGACTTTGCCTTGTGGCCAAAGGCTTCTAGCCTGTTCCTTTTTGAGAGCTCCCATTAGATCAGAGTGGGACTTTATTTATCTTATAAAAGATTGAGATTTATTTTTTTCTAAATTTTAGTAATAGACACCCACATACTTGTAGTAGAAGACTTTCCAGAATGAATGTCAAGCCATCACTGCAGAGCTGGTCCCTGATGTTTGTGACCAAACTCTTGGAATTCCATGTTTGTTTTGCTTCTGTATCCCTGCCCCTCTTTCCTGTTAATGAGCCCCTTGCTAACAGAACAACAGATACTTCCAGAAGACTCTCAAAGTTGCTTATCCCATGTGGAAATTAATCATAGACATTCTAATTTAAAGAAGATTCCAAGAGCAATACACATTACTTAATAATGAAGAGCTTTGATCAATAAGGAAGCCTTTTCCTGCTTTATTTTTTTAACCTAGTAGCTCTGGCATACATATTACATATGCAAGTTGGTCAAATTGCATATTTTTTTCTTTCAGTTTCAGATGATTTGAATTAGATTTTCCTCATGTTCATAAAATTTTGGAGATGGAAGAATTATTAAAGATAATCAGGTTAAATCCCCTAAGTTTCACAAATGAAGAAACCAAGGCTCAGAGAGATTGCTTTATCCATAGTTAAACATGTAGTGAGAAGCAAAGGGGGCTAGAATATGAACCTTTTTATTGTAACTCTTATACTATTCACTGTTTGTCTAATTTGCAGCCATACAAAAATAAAGGGAAGTGATTCATATTTTATGTAGAAACACACTATTCAATACATTATGTTCAGTATTTAAACTGCTGTCTTTATAGGTTATTTAAGTTAATCGGCTTCAATTCCAAGAGAAATTTTTACACTACAGATCATATAATAATGACCCTAAATCAGAAGTTAGTGGAATAAATATGAATCACCATTTTCTGGGCCTCTGACTCTATTCCAAAATTGTGGAAATGACTCAGTTGCACCATTTGCACAGATGATGCATTTGTTTTTGCTCTTCTAAACTCATTAATATAATTTTCCTTCCAGTGAAGGTGTTATTAGTTTTTCTAATTAATGCTTCATAATTTCTCTCTTTACATCCTTTCCTGTTCCTATAGAAAAAATACTGGGTATCACAAGGGAAGAGAGAGAGAGAGAGAGAGAGGAAGAGGAGAAGGAGGGAGAGAGAAGAGATAAAGGAAAGGAAGGGGGAAGAAGAAGGGAAGGGAGAACAGAGAGAGGGAAATAGAGAAGAGAAAAAAATGGAAGGGAAAAGAGGAAAAGAAATGGAAAAGGGAAGGGAATGGAAGGGAAAACATGAGCCAAGATGCTTGAGGCCCATTCTTCAGGATATCTGCAAAAGTAACCTATTTTGTTTATGCATAACAAAGTTTCTTGATTACTTATGTGGACTAATGGCTTTTTTGGTTCACTCACATAAGCATTCATTAAATTCGGTAGATCTTCTTGAGTTTTACTGGTAATCTCTTCTTGGAACTGGCCTTGAGTAATGGAAAAAGCATGAAACATCTCTAGAAATAAAGATGGAATTGTTACCAGTGGCAAATATCTGAGTCACACGTCACTATGTTACTGGTGGAAGATACTGGTGGTGAATTCCTACAGTTCTGCAACAACCTCACTGCTTGCTTTCTCAGAAGAAAGAATTCAACTGAGGATTGAGGGGCATAAGGCAGAAAAAGAGACTGAGGCAAATTTCAGAGCAGGAATGAAAGTTTATTAAAAAGTGTTACAGCAAGAAAGAAAATACACTTGAAAGAAGAGTCCCAGATGGGTGACCCAAAGGACAAGTGTTGTGTTTAACCTTGATCCTAGGACTTTATAGGCTGGCCCACCTCCAATGTGTTGCACCCCTTTCCCATGATTTTTCCCATAGGATGGGCTGCCTGCATGTGCAGTGCCCTCCTTGCACTTGTGCAGTGCCCTCCTTGTGCTTGGGCAGTGAGCATGCACAGTGTGTTTAGGAAGTTGTGTGCATGCTCATCTGAGGCTTTCTTCCTTTTTCCAGTGCAATGCCCCTGGAAAGTCATACTATGACATTTTGTCTCTTTTTTTTTTTAATTATACTTTAAGTTCTAGAGTACATGTGCACAAAATGCAGGTTTGTTACATATGTATATATGTGCCATGTTGGTGGGCTGCACCCATTAACTTGTCATTTACA
>NW_012100954.1:229387-241407 GCF_000951045.1 Mandrillus leucophaeus | reverse complement strand
AGAAGCTCTTTAGTTTAATTAGATCCCATTTGTCAATTTTGGCTTTTGTTGTCGTTGCTTTTGGTGTTTTAGACATGAAGTCCTTGCCCATGCCTGTGTCCTGAATGGTATTGCCTAGGGTTTCTTCTAGGGTTTTTATGGTTTTAGGTCTAACATTTTAGTCTCTAATCCATCTTGAATTAATTTTTGTATAAGATGTAAGGAAGGGATCCTGTTTCAGCTTTCTACATATGGCAAGCCAGTTTTCCCAGCACCATTTATTAAATAGGGAATCCTTTCCCCATTTCTTGTTTTTATCAGGTCTGTCAAAGATCAGTTGGTTGTAGATGTGTGGTGTTATTCCTGAGGGCTCTGTTCTGTTCCATTGGTCTATATCTCTGTTGTGGTAACGGTATCATGCTGCTTCGTTACTGTAGCCTTGTAGTATAGTTTGAAGTCAGGTAGCATGATGCCTCCAGCTTTGTTTTTTTGGCTTAGGACTCTCTTGGCAATGTGGGCTCTTTTTTGGTTCCATATAAACTTTAAAGTAGTTTTTTCCAATTATGTGAAGAAAGTCATTGGTAACTTAATAGGGACGGCATTGAATCTATAAATTACCTTGGGCAGTATGGCCATTTTCACAATATTGATTCTTCCTGTCCCTGAGCATGGAATGCTCTTCCATTTGTTTGTGTCCTCTTTTATTTCATTGAGCAGTGGTTTGTAGTTCTCCTTGAAGAGATTCCTTCACATCCCTTGTAAGCTGGATTCCTAGGTACTTTATTCTCCCTGAAGCTATTGTGAATGGGAGTTCATTCCTGATTTGGCTCTCTGTTTGTCTGTTATTGTTGTATAAGAATGCTAGTGATTTTTGCACATTGATTTTGTATCCTGAGAGTTTGCTGAAGTTGTTTATCAGCTTAAGGAGATTTTGGGCTGAGATGATGGGGTTTTCTAAATATACAATCATGTCATCTGCAAACAGGGACAATTTGACTTCCTCTTTTCCTAATTGAATACCCTTTATTTCTTTCTCTTGCCTGATTGCCCTGGCCAGAACTTCCAATACTATGTTGAATAGGAGTGGTGAGAGAGGGCATCCCTGTCTTGTGCCAGTTTTCAAAGGAAATGCTTCCAGCTTTTGCCCATTCAGTATGATATTTGCTGTGGGTTTCATTTTGTCTCTTAATGTACATGCCAGGGAAGTTGTGTCTCCCTGGCATCTGCATTCAGTTAACCCTTTAGTGAGACACATGTGGACCCTCAGAAAATGGCCTTTCCCTGGTGCTGGCTGCCAATTCATCACTTTTACAGAGCAATGTGATAATTGCCAAACCATCACCTGACATTCCCGGTGAGTGGAGGAGAACCCTGTCTTGCCCCACTCATGCCTGTCTAACTACCTGTAAGAGAATCAAGAATTTTGGGTAAAGATCTGAATGAAGAGGCAGTCATTTCAGATCTTCCTCACATTTCTCTCTGCTCTCTATTGCAATGAAAAAGGAATTCCGATTCTTCTTTTGTGTTGATGAGCTCTATGTTGTGTAGTTCTTTAGAGTGGGAATAGGAGAATGGGAAGGATGGATGGGTAGAAAGGATGGAAAATCCTCTTGTCCCAGCCTAGGGATTAAATTGATCCTTTAGGGTAGTGGTTGTCAATTGTGCATTCCCACCTGACAAAGGATACTTGAAAATATCTGGAGATATTTTTAGTTATCACAACTATGTGGGAAGGGGTTACTACTGGGATCTGGTAGGTAGATGCTAGGGATGCAACTAAGCATCCTGTAATATTATTAGGCTAGCTATCTGCTTAAGAAAATGTTTTATTTCCTTGGGACCCCTTCAATGGGAATTTTTCTCTGGTTACCTTTCAGATGACTGATTAATCTTCATCCTTTACAAGATATCTGGCACAGGACAGCTTGGTCCCCACCCTACAAAAAGATTTACATGGCCCAAAATGTCAATAGTCCCAAGGTTGGGAAATCCTGCTTTAGAGTCACCCAATTAAAATTGTAAGATGCATATTTTCCTTTTAACTTTCCCTGTTCCCCTTTGAATTTCCTTTAGGCCCTGTATAGGGATACCTTCTGTTACTTCTTGTGTTCCCCAATGTCCTTTCATGGTCATTTGGCCACAAAAAGGACCCCGTTTTAAGTCCCACTCACCACTAAGTTCTTCTGTCTCCTTTCTTCTATCAAAACCCAGATTTTAACTTAACCTAGGTGAATGATTCTCCAATGATAAAATTACAGGCCTCAGCAGAGGCAGCAGAGAAAATTCCTTAGGGTCCCTCAAATGACACTATCCTGATGCATGCTCCATATACTTTCTACTGATTTTGACTGCTTCTATTATCCCAGGGCCTTTTGATGCTGGCTTTTGTCCATGTCACATATCATAGGAGGTTTATAAAGTGTCTAAGCACAAGGAGTTCTACTAGATACTTGAGTTTTTGTTGAAAAAAAGAAAACAAAAAAAAGAGAGAGACTCCTCTGGTGTTCCTCAAGGAGTTTCACTTCTGAAAGTACTTAATTTTTTATAGCATTGAGTGTGCCTAGTGCTTATATTTTATTATCTTTTTGTGGTCAATTCTTTTTCTCTAACATGCTTGATGTTGAATTTTTTTAAAAAAGTTATCACTGATGACCAGTGATGCTGAGCTTTTTTTCAGATGTTTGTTGGCCACATGAATGTCTTCTGTTGAGAAGTATCTGTTCATATCCTTCGCCCACTTTTTGATGGAGTTTTTTTTTTTTTTTAACTGTAAATTTGTTTAAGTTCCTTGTAGATTCTAGATATTAGCCCTTTGTCAGATGGATAGATTGCATAAATTTTCTCCCATTCTGTAGGTTGCCTGTTCACTTTGAGGATAGTTTCTTTTGCTGTGCAGAAGCTCTTTAGTTTAGTTAGATCCCATTTGTCAATTTTCGCTTTTGTTGCCATTGCTTTTGGTGTTTTAGTCATGAAGCCTTTGCCCATGCCTATGTCCTGAATGGCATTGCCTAGATTTTCTTCTAGGGTTTTTATGATTTTAGGTCTTATGTTTAAGTCTTTAATCCATCTTATTTTTTGTATCAGGTATAAGGAAGGGATCCAGTTTTAGTTTTCTGCATATGTCTAGCCAGTTTTCCCAAAACCATTTATTAAATAAGGAATCCTTTCCCCATTGCTTGTTTTTGTCAGGTTTGTCAAAGACCAGATGGTTATAGATATGTGGTGTTACTTCTGAGGCCTCTGTTCTGTTCCATTGGTCTATATATCTGTTTTGGTACCAGTATCATGCTGTTTTGGTTACTGTAGCCTTGTAGTGTAGTTTGAAATCGGGTAGTGTGATGCCTCCAACTTTGTTCTTTTTGCTTAGAATTGTCTTGGCTATGTGGGCTCTTTTTTGGTTCCATATGAAATTTAAACTAGTTTTTTCTAATTCTGTGAAGAAAGTCAAAGGTAGCTTGATGGAGATAGCATTGAATCTATAAATTACTTTGAGCAGTATGGCCATTTTCATGATATTGATTCTTCCTATCCATGAGCAAGGAATGTTTTTCCATTTGTTCTGTCCTCTCTTATTTCCTTAAGCAGTGGTTTATAGTTTTCCTTGAAGAGATCCTTCACATCCCTTGTAAGTTGTATTCCTAGGTATTTTATTCTCTTTGTAGCAATTGTAAATGGGAATTCACTCATGATTTGGCTCTCTGTTTGTCTTTTTTTGGTATATAGGAATGCTTTTGATTTTTGCACATTGATTTTGTATCCTGAGACTTTGCTGAAGTTCCTTATTAGCTTAAAAGAGATGTTGGGCTGAGACGATGATGAGATATCATCTCACACCAGTTAGAATGGTGATCACTAAAAAGTCATGAAACAATAGATGCTGGAGAGGATGTGGAGAAATAGGAATGCTTTTACACTGTTGGTGGGAGTGTAAATTAGTTCGTCCATTGTGGAAGACAGTGTGGCGATTCTTCAAGGATCTAGAACTAGAAATACCATTTGACCCAGCAATCCCATTACTGGGTATATACCCAAAGGATTATAAATCATTCTACTATAAAGACACATGCACACGTATGTTTATTGCAGCACTATTCACAATAGCGAAGACTTGGAACCAACCCAAATACCCATCAATGATAGACTGGATAAAGAAAATGTGACCCATATACACCATGGAATACTATGCAGCCATAAAAAAGGATGAGTTCCTGTCCTTTGCAAGGACATGGATGAAGCTGGAAACCATCATTTGCAGCAAACTAACACAGGAACAAAAAACCAAACTCTGCATATTCTCATTCATCAGTGGGTGTTGAACAATGAGAAAACATAGACACATGGAGGGGAACATCACACACCAGGGCCTGTTGGGGGTGGCGGGATAGGGGAGGGATAGCATTAGGAGAAATACTTAATGTAGATGACGGGTTGATGGGTGCAGCAAACCACCGTGGCACATGTATACCTATATAACAACCTGCACATTCTGCATATGTATCCCAGAACTTGAAGTATAATTTTAAAAAAAAGAATTTCGGCTGGGCATGGTGGCTCACATCTGTAATCCCAGTACTTTGGGAGGCCGAGGTGGGCAGATCATGAGGTCAAGAGATTGAGTCCATCCTGGCTAACACAGTGAAACCGCATCTGTACTAAAAATACAGAAAATTAGCTCGGCTCCTCAGGAGGTTGAGGCAGGAGAGTGGCGCGAACCCGGGAGGCAGAGGTTGCAATGAGCGATCACCCCACTGCACTCCAGCTTGGGTGACAGAGTGAGACTCCATCTGAAGAAAAAAAAGAGGATTTCAAATAATCTTTTTAATGTGGTGTCATAAGACAATGTGTGAAGAAGCCTCAGTTAATGGTAGTGGAATAAATGGCTGGTAATTTGAGGAAAAATTCAGTTTTGACTCATACTTCACATACCACATAGATGCATGCACACCCACACACACGCACATGACACACACACACACTCTCTCTCTCTCTCTTTTCTTTCTCTCTCCAGTGAAATATTAAAAGAGTTAAATATTTTTATTTAAAGAAGTTATCACTAGTGTCCTGTTTGTCAGTCTTGTTTAATTTGCTAATTATGGAGAAAGAGTGGTGAATTTTATGATGATATTTTCTTCACTTTTCCTCATCACTATTGATTTTCTAGCCTTAAAAGAGTCTTGAATACTATTGTTGGATGCAAAAGGTTGCAGAAAAGAATTTACTGCAACTAAAGCAAAGAGTTTAAGTCAGTCGTAACCCATGCATGCCCCTTTCTCAAACACTGCTCTGTGTGTTTAAATTATTTCAAATAATGCTAGAAAGTTAATTTGTTTGATGGATTTAAAGAAATCATATTTTGAAAAGGCAGCAATACTACTGTTTTTATTCTAACTTCTTCCCCAAACATTTATATTGAAGCAAAAAGTTATTGTATGGATAAACAATACCTTCATGTCAGCTACTTAAAAATAGCTTTCAATGGATTTATCAAAATCACAAGTACAGAACAAAACAGATAATTTATTGTGTGTGCATGCACCATAGTAATTACTGGTATATAAATGGTAAAGGAAGTAAGAATACTGGGGACAATGACAAAGTAGATAGGGGCACAAGAAGCACAGATTCAGGAGGACGATGACAAAGAACTGGAAGTGGAAATATGCATATTGCATATCAGCTTTCACAAAAACATTAAACAAAGTTGTTTTAGTTGTAAAGTGCTTTGTACACTTTCCCTTTAGTAAAATGCTTACTGCAAAAGAAATGTTTAATGAACACTAGCTATTATTATTGTGACTCTTATGGTTAGACAAATTCTTATCTTGAGGAAATGTCTTATTTCTCAATGGGACTCTTTCAACTGGGCACTTTTCTCTGGTTAATTTTAAACTGAATCGTTAACTTACATGAAATAGATAGCTTTGTTGGAGCAATGGACTCAATGTTATTATTTATTCAACTATACTTCTTCTGTACCTGTGAATAGGGGCTTAAAAACCTTGATGTAACTGAGTAACAGTTACTCTGGAACTTGGAAAATCCTTCCTTTGGAGGATCTGTTGTACTTCCTAGGAAGAAGTTCCAGAATGAATGTTAGATTGTGATACCCAGGGACTAAATGCAAACATTCAGAGTTTCACAATACTAATCTGCCCAGGGTAAAGAATAGCACCTCTAAACAATCAGCAGGTCTGGGCCATTCTCAAGCAGGACAGATTTTGTGAGCCTGGCTGCTTCTGTGTGGATTTATTTTAGAAGAGTCATAGTCAACAGTCAGACAATCCTACCATCTGACCACTGGTTGCCATCACTATTGGAAATGACTTTTGCATTTTTGTGAACAACTATTTCAAATTTTCTTTTCCTGAAATCAGCATTGCAAACTATAATGAAATTGTGGCATATATCAGCCTTTTTATAAAACATGAAAATCAGATAACTTTAGGTTTTAAAATGTAAAGTATGCCCCCTAAAGCTAAATGATGCCTCATTCATCTCCTGTGGTTCATTATCTATTATTACAATGTTACTTATTAAGTAATTTGAAAATATAAACATGATCACAAAAGCAAATTAAAATACCAAGCCCTAGGACTCAAAGAATTAATGATGAAAAACTATTTCTAAGCCAACATAATCCAGGAAGCATCTCTAGAAAAGCGTGTACTCTGGCTACCAGGAAGGGTTAATGTTTGGAAAACTTCAGGCCACATTTAGAAAACTCACAGAGAACAGAAGTGAGACGTGTCTCCACAGTTACTGAGGAGGCCAAGGCAATGTGCTTATCTCTTTTCTGAAACACATATGTGCATGCATACAATTAGCAGTCAGCCCAAAATGGAACAGGCTCAAAGGCTCTGGGAGCTGAATTGCCTTTTTAAAGATGAAAAGCTTGGAGAGGAGTCTGTGCTCACTAAATCTGTCAGTGAGTGGGGGAAGCACACCAGCTTCAATGTAGTGGCTTTTAGGCTTGTCAGAGCCTTTATGTAGAATCTTATGCATCTGTCGTATCCATGTACAGCCTCCAGTCCAGCTGGCCATAGTTTGGTCTTCAGAGCACCAGTGGCAGGTTTCCCTGTGAACCTGCCTCTCTGCAAGCCCAGCTGAGGACTGAGATGGTGGGAGCCGCCTCATTAGCAAGCCTCATCTACTTTGACTTATTAGTCAAACCCTAATTTACCTTTGTCCCAAACGGATATATTAGTTGTTTCACTTCAAGATTTTTATATGAAAAGCAGAGAGCCGAAAGCTCACCTAGGGGAATAAAAGGATTATACATGCCAGGAGTGTGATAATAACGGTGTCTTAGCAACAGACACCTGTAGAGGAGAGGATTGCTGAATTCGAAGCTCAACAGATACCTTTCATTTCCTTTCTTGATTGCTGGCTTTGACATGTTAGCCAGGATGAATTTTGACCTTCCTTCTGCCTTACCACCTTTTGAGTGCTCCATGGAGCAGAGTTCATCTTCACATTCTGTTGCTGATCTAATCTTGCAGTGGGTATATAACCTCCTGGTGACATTGCCTCGTCTCGCTGCTCTTCTTTCCTCCCCAGCCCGGGGTGCCTCTGCAGTGTCACATTCATGACAAGTTATGGTTTTGGGCCCTGAGACTGAGTTTCTTCCCCTAAAACAGAAGCCTTATCTCTCCTGTATGCTTCTGCTGGGGTGAGACACAGCCACACTGACTGCTTGGAGAATGTTTCCTTACTGTGTCTGTGGGACAGGAATCTGGTTGTGGAATAGCTGCATTCCAGTAGGAACTGACATCCTATTACCTTTGCTGCAAACTATTGGTTAGAAGCAAATCATTAGGTCCAGCCCACACTAAACTGTAGGGGATTACACAAAGGCATAGCTTTCAGGAGATGGATATCATAGGGGACCATTTTAGAGACTGACTACCACAAACGATGAGTACTATATGTAGTTAATTAACCCACTTCAGCCAAGCACAGATAAACTGTATCAGGTTGAAGGATAAGAGTAGAGAGAGTTAGAGTAGTAAAAATGCATGCTGTAGGAACTGTGTGTGAGTGATTGTGAAAAACTCATAAGTTGTCACACATTTCTTTTACTTTTCTTTACACCAGAGCTTTCATATAGGTACATGGTAGAGTTATTGTCCAATTTAATAGATGGGAATAGTGTAAATCAATCATTACAGCACAATGTGGTACAATTTGTAACAAAGAAATGTACAGAGAGCTATGGGGAGCTCAGAGAAGGCAGTGAGTCATCTGGCCGAAGCCTGGGTATGGCCACACATCACCAACTAAGTGACATTGAAATTGAGGTTTTTAAGGATGAAGAGACATTTCAAGAGAGAAAGAAGTGAGAGAAGATATTTCAAGAAGCAGGAAGAGTAGGTTATTGTATAATAGCAAGTTTGGTGTGAATGGAATTGTAAGAGGTAAAGCCAGAAAGTCTTACGGAAAATTCTAAGACACATTTATGGTTTCTGAACCATTTCTGTCAGTCTGTAGACATTCTAATTAAGATGTGCAACTTTAAGTGTTAATGCTTTATTTTGTCTTTGTTGTATGTTGTTTTCTTTTTTGCTGAAAAAATGTTTACTAAATTGATGAGACTTCTGATAATCAGTGCAGGCCTAGTATTAAGGTGATATGGTATTACATTTCAAAGAAGGCAGGTTTTGTTGGTGTTCTTGGAACTCCATGAAAGCAAATTTTCAGTGTGGCCTAGTGAGAACTGATTTTAGAATTTTTCTAGAATAAATTCATTACCATTAAGTTGTTATCTGAGGAACTTAAAAGATGATTTGCAAAAATATAGTGAACTACAACAACTAACAACAACCAGAAGACAGGAAATGGCTAAGAAGTTCGTAGAATCTCTGTAGTTTGTCCAAATCAAATCATAATCTTTCCCTGGCCCCCTTTTCTCCAGGATCATTTTGTGGCATTTTAGCTTATGGATAATAACTCACTCATGCTTCTTAGATTTGAATTCTTCTTCAGCTATCCACTACTTGTGATGATGAACAATTTGCCTAACTCTTTAGTTTCAGTTTCTTCATCTTTAAAATGGAATGATGTCACATACCTTATATGTTGTTTTTATAATAGAATAAGAAAAAGGCATGCAAAGTAGTTAGTATGATCCCTGCAACATAATAAGCACTCAGTAAATAATGCTTGTTATTATTTTTGGTATTTGTGGTAGGTAGAATAAAAGCCCCCCAAAGATGTTCACATCCTAATCCCCAGATCTGTGAATAATATGCTACCTTACATGGCACAAGGGACTTTTCAGATACGATTAAGGTTAAGGACCTTGAAATGAGGAGCTTATCCTGGATTATCCAGGTGGTCTCAGTCTAATCACATGAGTCCTTAGAAGAAACTTAAGAGGGAGATGTGACTATGGAAGACTGGTCAAAGACATGCAACCTTACTGGATTTGAAAATAGGTAAGGAGTCATGAGCAGGAACATAGACATCGTTAGAAGCTGGAAAAGGCAAGGAAACAGATTCACCACTAGAACCTCCAGGGAGAACCTCAGGCCTGTGGACATTGTGATTTTAGCCTGGCAGATGTATGTTGGACTTCTGACCTGTGGAACTATAAATAAACATAGTTCAAGCTGCCAGGTTTAATTTGTTATGGCAGCAATAGAAAACTAATGCACTGTTGACTTGTCCACAACTATATTTAAAAATGATGTTTAGTTCCAATTTTTTCCCTAATGATTGAAGAGAATAAATAATTCTGGAGCAAGTTTGGTGTTTGTAGAGAGAATTAGAGGGACAGTCTGTTGAGAAGAGGATTCAGTTCATGTTTATGCCTAAATTCCTCACTTTAATGATTGAGTTGATTTTTCCATATTTGGTTTTTGCTGTAAAAATGAGTGGTGCTCAACATTTTTAAAACATTTTCATTGTCTGTTTCCCGTGAACATAAACACACAAACACAAAATCTCACAGAAATAGACTATACATTTACCCAACATATAATATATAAAATAAATAGATAGCAAATTTCTCATCTGCCCTTTTTTTTAAGGAGATTCTGAACTTAATAATGTGAAGGAAGTTCACAGACAATAATTTTGGAAACTATCAAAAATGTAGATTTAGATGGTTATTGGAGTGTCATTGTTGTCATAATCTTCAGAATGCAGGATTGTTGAGAATGACCTTTTAATTCAGGAGTACTGTATGCCAGCAAGGCTACTCCTGAGCCATCCATTGGTGACCTTTGGGCCACATTAGCTCTCAATGGGGATTTATTTGGCTTTTGGGTGTTTTAATGATTCAACACTTAAACATTCAAAATATTTTGTCATTAAAATCTGGATTTCCAGCCAGATTTTCAGATGAATCCCTATTAATTTTGGATCTGCATTGCTGTACCTCAACTATCAATTACAGCTGAAATAATAACAGCCCTCTTAGAAGAAGGTCTCCCCTCTCCTAGTCACTGAGATTCAGTTCCCGTAGAAAAACATGTTCAGATAAATACTAGGAATTCTTATAGCTGGCCTGTTTCACCCATTTGCTTTATCTCTCTGACCCACAAATTGGAGTATTTTTAGCTTGTAACCCATGATTTGTGATATTCAAGTGATCATAAATATGATCATCTTAAACCATGGATTTTAATATAAGAATTAATGTCAAAGGTTTGTCTTCTTTATGAGTCATATTCCTACTAGATGCACAAGTCACTCTGAAATAAACCCCAGAAGAACCAGTAGACACTTCAATAAATTTTGAATCATCTGCATTAGTTTTCCTTTCAAACTTAAATTATAATAACCTTAAATAGTATAGTCACAGAGAGAATATATATATCATTATAGTGTAGTATCAGTTGCCCAATTTAAAATCTAGAAGTTTAGTTTATTGCACAGTGTATAACAGAAAAAAAAATGTGTAGATCAACAAATGCATAAAATTTGTCAGTAAAGTAGAAAATATCTATGGAAGTGAAACTATTGAATACTGGATTTTGTTTTGGCTTTTAATGGCTTTGGATTTTTAGACTACTTATGTTGCCATAAAAACATTCCATTGACTGCGTATCTTAAATCAGTGATCCCCAACCTTTTTGGCACCAGAGACTGGTTTCATGGAATACAATTATTTTCATGGAAGACAATTTTTTCCATGGACAAGTGGGGTGGGGTAGGGATGGTTTCTGGATGAAACTGTTCTGCATTAGATTCTCATAGGAGCGTGCAACCTAGATCCCTTGCGTGTGTAGTTCGCAATAGGGTTCATGCTCCTTTGAGAATCTGCTGATGCTGCTGCAGTAATACCTGTTCACCTGCTGCTCACCTCCTGCTGTGTGGCCCAGTTCCTAAGAGGCCACAGACTGGTGCCAGTCCACAGCCCAGGCTTTGGGGACCCCCAGCTTAAACAACAGAAATTTATTTTACTTTTCCACTTTTCTGGAGGCTAGAAGTCCAATACCAAGGTTCAGGGCAATTTAATTTCTGGTGAGGGCTCCCTTCCTGACTTGCAAACAGTTGCCTTTTCACTGTGTCCTCATGTGGCCTTTAGGAGCAGGCAAAGAAAGAAAGAGATTTCTCTGGTGTCTCTTCTTATAAGGACAATTAACCTATTGGATCAGCGCCCCACCCTTATATCCTTATTTAACCTTAATTACTTCCTGAAAGGCCCCATCTCCAAATACAGCCACATTGGGGTTAGGGCTTCAACATATAAATTGGGGAGCGGGGCCGGGCACAATAGCTCATGCCTATAATCCCAGCACTTCAGGAAGCCGAGGCAGGCAGACCACTTAAGGTTAAGGGTTTGAGACCAGCCTGGCCAACATAGTGAAACCTCATCTCGACCAAAAATACAAAAATTAGCTGGGTGTGGTGGCAGGCACCTGTAGTCTCAGCTACTCCAGAAGCTGAGGCAGGAGAGAATTGCTTGAATCTGGGAGGCGGAGGTTGCAGTGAGCTGAGATCATACCGCTGCACTCCAGTCTTTTTTTTTTTTTTGAGACGGAGTCTCAGAAAAAACAAAAAATTGGGCGTGGGGGCAGATAAAAACATTCAGTCCA
>NW_012100954.1:225871-227372 GCF_000951045.1 Mandrillus leucophaeus | reverse complement strand
TAACACTCACAAACCTTAGCAGAGCAGTCTCCCTTTCTAGTTTCATGTCTTTTTACAGCTTCTGTGTCCTTAAACCACAGGCTTCTGCTTTGCAAAACTATTATAGTAGAACTTGTTAAGGTACCACACTATAATTCAAATGCTGATGTAGCTGGATCCAGCCCCCTTAACGCAGGGTGAACTAAAGGTCTTAACTTTTTTGGGTTGAGGGAGGAAGAAGGGAAGTAGGGAGTGACTGACTCATGATCATTTGAGGATTTAGCAGTTAAATTTGAAACATATTTAACATTGCAAGGATTTGACAGAAGGCATATGCTGAACCTTCTTTCTAGTGGGAGGAAGCTTCAGTGCTTCCAACACATGTCATTCCCAGAGTCCAGCCCTATAACTCTCCCCATCTGTTTCTGCCTGCCTCTTCCGCACAGTGGAGCCACCTCCAAGCATAGTGACCTATGCAGCAATCTCCACTGCTCTCTTCTACTTTGAGTCAGAAAACTGAATAGCTACAGTGCCTAAAACCAAGAGTAGCAAGGACACCTTTACCCTCACCTTCCAACCACATGATGCATCACCTAGCAACTGGACAATCCATTGAAAAATACTTTTTGTCGTTAATCTCATAACATTTCTACCTTTATTTTACTAGATTGGATTTTGAGACCCCACTTATCCCATTATGGCAAGTTTTATTATACGTTGTCTAAGAATGTCTTAGCTAATGTGGTTTTTCATTGACTAGAACAGCCATCTTTATTTTTTAATTTTTTTCTTCACTTATTGAAATTCTATTCACCTTCTGTTGCTTAATAAACAGCTCCCACTTATATAAGTTTCTTTGTGTCTTCTCATTAGAAAGTGGGATAATTTAGCAGCCAATGGATTGAAACTCAAGTGGATTTAGTATTCACTTTCCTAGTCACAGGATGACATTTGCAATAGATTTTTTCATCTGCATTTCTATAGCTCTTAATTAAATCTGTTTGATTTTGTATTAGTTGTTTACACATCCATCTTCCCCTATTAAATTATATGTTATTTGAAGACAGGCTTTATGTCTTTTTCATCTCTATGCAGCAGATATCCCTGTTGCATAGTCGAGAAAGCTAAATCTCAGAGAGGTTGAATAACTTGCTTAAGTTGTCAGATTTTCTTTTTTTTTAATTATTATTATACTTTAAGTTCTAGGGTACATGTGCACAATGTGCAGGTTTGTTACATATGTATACATGTGCCATGTTGTTTTGCTGCACCCATTAACTCATCATTTACATTAGATATATCTCCCAATGCTATCCCTCCCCACTCCCTCCACCCCACGACAGGTCCTGGTGTGTGATGTTCCCCTTCCTGTGTCCAAGTGTTCTCATTGTTCAGTTCCCACCTATGAGTGAGAACATGTGGTGTTTGGTTTTTTGTCCTTGTGATAGTTTGCTGAGAATGATGGTTTCCAGCTTCATCCATGTCCCTACAAAGGACATGAACTCATCCTTTTTTATGGCTG
>NW_012100954.1:221653-222901 GCF_000951045.1 Mandrillus leucophaeus | reverse complement strand
ATGTAATATCTTTTAAAAGGAAATAGCAGTCAATGGCTTGTAAGGAGGTAACAAGATATTATAAGAAATAAAATGTAATTATCCAAGGGAATACATCACCTAGATTCATTTTGCAGGATTTCATTGTAAGTTAATCAATGAAAGCGAATATGTTACAATTTGCAACTCCTTTGCGAGAGGAGTGCACCCTGAGGCTGCAGGTTTTAGCTTGCCTGATATTAATGACGTTTTTTATTTTATTCAGCTTCCCTTTACACACATTGTAATCAGTGGTATTACCCTTCCTTTAGCAGTAGTTCTTTACACATTCCTATGCAGAATTTGATGAGTCCAGTGATAAACAACTGATAGATCTTAGTGGGAAGAGCCCTGTGCAGCTGCCAACTAAATGCTCCTGTGATCACAGGCAACTCTCAAGCCTTCTTGAATCTCAGTGTCCTGTTAGCAAACGGGGAAAATATGATTTCTTTGTTTGTAGGCAAGGCTTTCAGTTGCAAATAATAAGAAAAACTGGCTGTCTTAAGCTTAAAGAGATTTCATGGCAGGATATGGGGGCTCAAAGAATACACAAAGCTTGAGGAGCAGTCTGGAAAATGTGCAGAGACCAAGTCATCTCCGAAGCCTTCAGTGCTGTGAGTCTTCTCAGGATGGGGCAATTGTAGTATGTATCACCCCTGCCACTGGGGACCACTGCAGGATGTGGGGACACACAGCACTGAAGTTGAATTCCAACTATCTCTTTGCCTTCCACTCACTCACTCTACATTCAGAATTCCTGGGCAGAAGCTTATAGTTGTATTAATTTATGTTGGAAGACATAAATTATTTGGATTTGCCAAGTGGCAGCAGATTGGTGGGACAGAAAGCATCTTGCCTCTTTTGGCTTCTGTAGTGGTAGGGGCACCCTGCTTCCTACCTGGAATCACACAGTGGATGATGTTTCCAAAATAGAGAGGTGGTTCAGATGCTAAATTACCAAGGCAGGCAGGCAGACAAGGAGGGAGAGAGGAAGAGAGAAGGAGAAAAATAAGGAAGGATCTACATTGTCCTTTCTCCTTAATCTGCTTGGTTGGCGTGTAGTTCTATGACAAGATTATACATCAAAGAATGTTCAAAGCATTATGAAAATATAAGATGCTATTGTGTCTGGGCACAGTGGCTCAAGCCTGTAATCCCAGCACTTTGGGAGGCCGAGGTGGGCGGATCGCCTGAGGTCAGGAGTTAGAGACTAGTCTGGCCAACATGGTG
>NW_012100954.1:173617-218913 GCF_000951045.1 Mandrillus leucophaeus | reverse complement strand
ATGAAGTCCTTGCCCATGCCTATGTCCTGAATGGTATTGCCTAGGTTTTCTTCTAGGGTTTTTATGGTTTTAGGTCTAACGTTTAATTCTTTAATCCATTTTGAATTAATTTTTGTATAAGGTATAAGGAAGGTTTTCTAAGTGGAGGACCCATTATTCAAATAGGGAGAGGAAAAAACATTTGTCTGCTCTCTTCTTCCACCACTTTAGGGAAAACAAAATCATTCCTAGAATGTATGTGAACTAGACATGTGGTTGCAAACTTTGGCTAACTCAGGCTCATCATCCCCAAACTCATGTTCTTTTGGTTGTATATCAGTGCCAGTCCCTGATGGATTTGTGTAGGCGCCCTGCTACCCACTCCTTGGCATTTCCCTCTATGCTCTTGGGTTTTGGTGTCCTCAAATTCTAGGTGTTTAGAATGCATATGTGCTATTGCACTCTGGAAGCCTGTCTTGAGCAGAACATCTCAGGATCTGTGCTTACTATGTGCTGGACACAATGCTTACAACCCTTTATATGCATTTTTTATTTAATCTTATTAACCATATTTTAGCTCAGTACTATTGTTATCCCCATTTTACATATGAGGAAACTGAAGCTAGAGAAGTTCAAGTAGCATCCCAAATTTGTAAGCTTTTAAGTAGTAGGACTACTTAGGGAGGCAAAATTAAAGTATCTCAGTAGTATTTTGACTTAGCATTCAAAATAATTACATTGCCTAAGAGTGATTTGTAAGCTCCATTCACTCAAGTTTTTCTCTGACTTCTTTCCTTAAGTTTAACTTTTCACTTCACATTCCCTAGGCAGTACAGTAGTCCCCTCTTATGTACAGTTTTGCTTTCTGTGGTTTCAGTCATCTGCAGTCAAGCAAAATCTGCAATAATCCAAAAATGGTTGAGTACAGTACAATAAAATATTTTGAGAGAGAGAGAACACTCACATAACTTTGATTACAGTATATTGTTATAAGTCTTCTATTTCATTATTGTCACTAATTTCTTACCATGCTGAATTCAGATATTAAACTTTATCATGAATATGTATTTATAAGAAAAAACAGCAGATATGGGGTTTGGTGCTATTCATGGTTTCAGGCATTCACTGCGGGTCTTGGAATATCCCCCATCAATAAGCAGAGACTACTCTATTGTACTGTCCACAGGATCATTCTAGAGCCCAACCACTTGTGTTTGAATTCTGGTTATGTAGCTTATTAACTGTGTGACCTTTTGGAAGTTGCTTAACTCTCAGTGCTTCCATTTCCCTTATATGAAATGGGAAGGAAAGTAATATCTCACACTTGCTGTAAGGATTAGATGAGTTAATATATATGTGAGATATTTTCAGTAGTGCCTAGAACAAGTGGTTTTAAAAAATACATATTTATTAGCTGCTATTCGGAAGGCATATTCTTGATGCTGTGGAGGATTAAAAAAAAAGACATATACCCTTGCAGACTTTATAGTCCATGAAGGGATGTAGAAATGTTTTTATTTAGTCATTCAACTAAAATTAATAAAAGACAAAGTGAATTGATTGCTAAACAGAGTTATAAACTATGTGCTATGGTCATTTGCTTATATAAAATTCTAATGATGGATGCAAGATGAGGGTAAAAACAATATAATATACTATAATATACTGGATAAACGTTGGCTGGAGTCAGAAATTAAGGGGTGTATAGACAGACCTATCACATGCTAACTGGGAAACTCAACCAGTTACTAACCCTCCCTGACACTCTCTTTTGGTAAAGTGGAAAAATTATACCTACCTTTTAAAGGTATTTTAAGGATTAAAAATATTAAAAGGTATTTAAAGTGCCTACAGGATTGGCTGAGAAATAACATGTGGTTAATTAGATAATATGAAATTCCGTTACTCACCTATGAAAAGGATTATTGTACCCAAGGAGCAAATTGGGATTTAGAGTAAGAAAATGTTTATCTCCCAATCTTACCCACTTTTGCTTCATTCACCACCCATTTGCTAACACCATAGACACTGAGGCTACCCTTGATTCCTCTTTCACTCTGAACACCCAATTTATATACATGTCCTTTGTTTTAGTTTTCAAAATAAAAAACTGAAATCCACACCTTGTCTCTGTCTCCCTCCCATTATAGAAGTCTAAGTCAGCAAATTGTTGTCACTTCTTTATTGGTTTGTTACATTTGCTTTTCTGTCTCCAGTATGTTCTCCACACAGCAGCCAGAGTAATAATTTAAAAGTAGAAAATTGGCCCATGTTCTGCCTTTGCTTATTGCCATTTAGTGGCTCCCTATTACAAAGCTCTCATGTGTCCCCTCCCTCCCTCTCCTAACTTGTCTCATTCCACTTGATGTCTTGCTTCTCCTATTTAGTCTCATTGGCCTCTTATTTCCTAGAAGAAATAAGTATGCAGTGTTGTGTATATGTGTATGTGTGCGGTATACACACACACACACACACACACACATATATATATACTTTACTTTGTCTGGTATAGGATGTCTTCAGGATTTATTAGGTCCTTCAGAAGACTGACAGTTAAATAGCTCTTCATCCAAAAGCTAAGCCTGCATCAAATGAAGACTTTCCCTCTTTTTGTCATATCCAGTTGCAATACTCACCTTATTCTTCTAGAGGAGAAGTTTAGGGTATACTTTTTAAATAGCAGTAGGTGGTTGCCATGGTTCTCTTCCATTTCTTAGTTACCTTGCCTAGAATTTATCTCAGATTTATTATACAAAATTCAGCTCAATTACATGCCACACTGTGAACTCACTCTGTCAGTCCTGCTAGCACCTTACTCATATTTATTGTTTTTTACAAAAGGAAGCCTGTTTTGTCTGTATTTTTTCTTCTACTGCTACATAATGGCCTGAATTTGTTATTCCAAGATTGTCTCCACAGAGGAATAGAATGAGGTTGTTAATCTGCACTGGCCTCTGTGTTCATAGTCTATCAATAGCTGAATCTTCTTTTGTAACAGTAGTAAATGTAAGTTTGAGACACTTTCAGCCCAAAGGTTCTTTGACTATTATTCCTTTACACTTTGTCTTGTCCTATCAAACATCTATCTGATTAGATAGTTTTTCCTGGTGAAATCATTGTTATTGTTCTGAGTAGAAACTCTTGCCCATGTTTCTAACTCGTTTTTAAGATCTTTTAGGTATTTGTTGAAAGTACAGACATGCTTTTTTGTTGTTGTTCATTTTCCAAAATCTGCATCATTATGCATATAATAGAACCATTCCAGAAAAATGAATTTGGATAATATTTATCAATAGAAACTCTACTGGAATTCAGGGGAAACCAAATACACATATTTTGAAAAGCTTGACATTGGTTAATATAAATATACTGCATACCTGGAGCCCTAAATTTGCTACTTTCATGTTGCTACATGTTTTCTTTTGTATATGTATCATTTTTGTTTCAGGTAAGATGTAATATGTACACAGGTTATAATGAAAACAGAGGAGGCCAAAGAAGAAAATTAAAATCCCCCAGTATCTCACTTTCTAGTGATACTGCTGTTAATATTTTATCTTTTTTTTTTTCCTTTGGAAGGTCCGGATCTCATGTTAATATTTTGGACATAATTTTTATTCTTTTATCTACTCATACAATGCCTATGTACCTTTTTAAATTACATTGGAATTATACTATCATAACATTTTTGATCTTAAAATGATCAACTTAGTATGAATATTTTATCATATCAATATTTCACAACATCATTTAAAATGGTATTGTAGCTCTATAAAATAAACTGTAATTTATTTAGCCAGTCATATATGGTTGAAATGTTCAGCTCTTTCTAAATTTCACTCTTATAGATAATATATGGTACAGGACTTTTGTAATCCCCCTGCTAATATTCTTAGGATACACTTCTGTAGTATTATTAGGCCTCAATTGTGCACATTTTAGTACTTTAATACATATTATAAAATTCTCATCTGAAAGTTTGTAGGAGTTTACATTTTTATCAGAAGTATATGAGAAGGCTGGTTCTCTGAATCCTTGTTTGTATTGAAACTGTTTTCCTTTTATAGGTGTAAATGTGTGTATGTGTGGAAGGGTATGTGTCTGGGTACTTTTAATGTCTTTTTATTGTAGTAAGAACGCATAACATGAGATCTAACCTCTTCACAAATTTTGTTTTGTTTTGTTATGTTTTTGAGATGGATCTCGCTCTGTCTCCTAGACTGGAGTGCAGTGGCTTGATCTCAGATCACAGCAACCTCTGCCTCCTGGGTTCCAGTGGTTCTTCTGCCTTAGCCTCCCAAGTAGCTGGGATTACAGGTGTACACCACCATGCCCAGCTAATTTTTGTATTTTTAGTAGAGATGGGGTTTCATCATGTTGGCCAGGCTGGTCTTGAACTCCTGACCTTAGGTGATCCGCCAGCCTCGGCATCCCAAAGTGCTGGGATTACAGGCATGAGCCACCGCCAGCGGCCACCTCTTCCCAAATTTTAAGGGACAGTATTGCTAACTATAGATACACTGTTGTATAGTAGACCTCCAGGACTTATCTTTTTGGGCGGCTAAAACTTTATACCCGTTGAACAGAAACTTCCCATTTCCTCCTTCTCCCTTACGCCTAGCATCCACAATTCTACCTGCTATTTCTTTGAGTTTGACCATCTTACATATTTTATATAAGTGGAATCTATGAACATTGTTTTATTATGTGTGTATAGACTTTTTTTCCTTTTGTGAATTGCTTATTCATGTCCTTTGACTCTTTAATCTATTTTGGCTGTTGATACTTTTCTTATTGATTCCTAATGAGTGTTTTCAACGTCTTTTTCAGTTTGGATAGAAGGCTTATCAGGTTAAGAATCATCTATGAATCCTTGCCTAGATGGTAGGCTAGCAGCACATTGGACCTGCTCACATGTATCCCTGGTGACTCATAAATCAAGCTGTGGAAGAGTGCAATAGTGACTGCATGGATCAATCCTTTCTCATTTCACAAAAGCCTGTGAATTAGGCAAAGAAGGAAATATTATCCTCATTTCATAGAGGAGAAAACTGTGACTCCAAAAATGAGGAAACTGGGCTGGGCACAGTGGCTTTCGCCTGTAATCCCAGCACTTTGGGAGGCCGAGGCGGACAAATTGCCTGAGCTCGGGAATTCAAGGCCAGCCTGGGCAAAATGGTGAAGCCCTTTCTCTACTAACATACAAAAAATTAGCAGGTCATGGCAGCGTAGGCCTGTAGTCCCAGCTACTTGGGAGGCTGAGGCAGGAGAATTGCTTGAACCTGAGAGGCAGAGGTTGCAGTGAGCCGAGATCCCAGCACTGCACTCCAGCCTGGAGGACAGAGCAAGACTCCATCTCTAAAAAAAAGAAAAAAAAAAAGAAAAGGAAAAAAAGGAGAAACTAGTACAAGCCCTCATGATTTTAAATACCGGTACTCAGGACTATAACTGACTAGGTTTTTGGATGCCAAAATCCTGCAGTCTTTCTCCCATATAGCCTTACTCATATTCATGGGTTTTTTTTTTCTTTTCTTCTTCATTACAATTTATTTTCCTCATTATTCTTTTTAACAACATGTCAGAACTAGCAAGGACATTTTGATCACGTGGTTTTCTTAAGTTGTCAAGTAAGACTGGCTTTATGTCAGACACCAGGCATTACTGGTGCTCTGCAAAAAGTGAATCATTTGATTATCCTTCACTTTGTCCAAATCCATTTGTATCATGAATCACATTTGATTTAATTTTACAGCTAATTTTATTACTTACTCCTAAAAATACAATCTTTTAATAATAAGCTGAGGGAAAAATATGATTTATCTGACAAGGAACTTAGATCCCCTTTGCATTGTTCCTGGTTCATGCTTTGGATATGTATTATGTACTTACACATTTTTCCCTTAGCAGGATGCCACTGTTTTATTTTTAATGTAAAATGATAGCATTAAGCCATGATTTTTCAGATGTGTTTTCTTTCCTTCTTCTTTCTTTTATTTTCTCTTCTCTTTTTTTAACTAGTGATGAGGACTTTGCATGGAGCTAGCCATATGCTCCATCTCAGTTACATCTGGTTCCAAGAGAACGTAGCTGTGAGAATTCTGGATAGGATCTGGGATCTGTGGAGCAGTTTTTTCCCCTTTATAAAGTAAACATAGTTCTTTCCAACCCTGTTGCTCTTAGCTGGTTCACTTCTAAAGTTTTAACATCTTCAGTTACATGTTGTCACTCCCCAACCATGTTGGATTCCAAATATATTTGATGACTGAAGGAAGTATTTGGAAACTAAAACCAAAACACTACTGAACAGAAAAGCATTCATCTTATTGTTTATGTGATATTAAAGATTGTATCAAATTTGTCCCCTTTTTCCTCAGCTCTTTCTGTATGAATAATATGGTAACTCTATTTAAAAAACAAAATACAATCTGGAAGATAATTCCATCTAATAATCCTTGTTGCTATGCAACCGTGTTCCAAAAATAGCAACTGAAACAGTGCAATGTCAGCATAAGATATCTACACAATATAGAATGTAAAAACTGATCACATATGTACTGATTTTACAATTTTTGAGTTATTAGTATGGTGATTTATTAAAACGATAAAAATAAATTACTTAAAGTTTATAGAAATTCAGGGAGGCAAAACAATTATTTGTAGAGATGGACAGATCAGGGTTCAAATTTCAATTCCTATTATTTAATTGCACAGGCACAGGGGCAAAGTATTTACCCCTTCAGCCTTAGTTTTATCATTATTATTACAGTTGGGATAATAGCATCTACCTTGTGGGGTTGTTGTGAAGACTAAGAAACTCAGTGAAAAGTGTTCCCATAGTTCCTGGTGCATAGCAAGTGTGCAATAAATTTAAATTGTGATGATGATCATCATCATTTGAAAGGTCTTAAAACACACTTTTTAACCCATTTATATTTGTGAAGCAATCAACAGCTATTTACTGAGCATTAGCCTTTAGTGGTAAACTATGAAAACTATACAAATGAGTCCTTATCCTTGAAGAATTCACAGTTTTATTTGAAAGCTAGATATACATTAGAGAAAAAATATAATGACAGCCAAGCATATACTAAGGCTTTGAGTTGGGATAAAAGGTTGGTGTGTTTGAAGAACTGGAAAGAGGCCTTAGGTTTAAAGCATAGTGGATTGGGGAAGGTGGCATGGGATGAGAATGAAGGTGTAGGGTCAGGTCCGATCATGCAGAGTCTTAAACCATGGAAGGAGTTTCCATTTCAGACTAGATGTCATGGTAAGCCATTGAAGTGTTTTAAGTAAAGGAGAGACATGATCCTGTTGATGTTTTAAAGACATTGCTGTAAGAACTGTGTGGAGCATGGTTTGGTTAGAAATAGAAAGGAATTAAGAGGACCATTTTAGGAGGGTCTTCCAGACAATAAATGATGATAATTCAGATTAGGGGAATAGCCCTGGAAATCGGAAAAAAAATGGATTTGTGATTTATTTGTTACATGGAATGAGGGAAAAGGAAAAGTCAAGTTAAGTCTCATATTTCTAGATTGAACTGCTGAGTAGTGAAAAATGAGTAAAATGGCAAGAGCGGTAAGGAAAAGGAATTGGCAATGAAGGAACTTAAGGTCTTGTTAGGAAGTGGCAAGTGGCCCAGCTTAGCTGAAGATGATTTATGAGTGTGCTGTGGGTGGAGTGAAGTGTCACAGTCGTGGTCATAATAAAGCTGGAAAGGGGTTAGTTTACACGGGTTCATGAATTTGGTTCATGAAGAAAATATATGTGGGTGTCTGTGGCTTATCTGTTTATGTCGTTATTTACAATCACATCTGCTGTCTGTAGAGTCTCTCTTCTACTTTTTCCTCTAGGCATACATAATACTTTTGTGGGGTGAAAAAGACTGGGAGAAGAATACCAAGAATAAACTGTCTAGACCTGTGCCACTCAATAGGCTAGTCACTGGAAACATGGCTATTTAGCATTTTAAATTTGCTCAACTGAATTAATAGGTGGTTTATATGTAAAATGTACACCAGAATTTGGAGACTTGGCGTGAAAAGAGATTTAAAATATCTCAATAATTTTTATATTGATTATATGTTGAAATAATATTTTAGATGTATTGGTAGAATAAAATATACTATTAAAATTAATCTCAGTACAATTTTTAATGAGAATATTAGAAAAATTAAATTATATATATGACTCACATTATATTTTTGTTGAACAGTGCTGATATAGACTACTTCTAACTCATGCCAATTTTCCGGGCTAGCTGGAGAATGAGCAATCATTTGGCCTGTACATAGTGTGTTCAAGACAAAGATCCTATTGAACAAAGCAAGTGAGATAGTGTGGATGAGTTGCTACAGGATGCATTATCAACAAACATTTAACCAGGGTCCTAGAGTGAAGCTAGAGGTTAGTTTTACCCACAAAAGAGCCTCTACAACTCAAAATATGGGATATCTGCAAAGCATCCCGTAGCTATGCTGATTTCTCTTCTCATTTTGTTCCTGGCTCTACTTACAAGACTCAGCTCTTTCTCAAGGTTTGTATGATAGAAATTGCCTGTGTATTTTCCCTAACAGTTCTTCCCACTTGAAATTGTGTGTTGTGTATTTTATTGCCACTAGCTAGGTAATGTTCTGATGCTAATCACCACAGAAAATGTTAATTTATTTAGGACTTTTATGTAACCTGTATACATCGTAGAATCCTCAAAAGGTCATTTACCTCTCAGTGCTGTCTATGATATGATGATGTTTGTTAGCGGATTCTGTAATGACATTAGATGAGATTCAAGTGAGTAACTATAAAGTACACAAGAAGTCAAAGGAATTGTGCATCTGGCCAGAATAGTGTAAGTCTAAACATCACCTTTGTTTTTTCAGTTAAGAAAGAGGAAGGAAGAGATGTTTCAGGAGTTTTTAAATGAATGGAGTTTGCAAATTAAGGGTGTACATGGAAATGGATGCTTTGTAAATTTGTAAAGCAAGAAAATTCTCAGGAGTAAGAGTGAAAGAGCTACTGGAAAAAGCAAAGGAATGAAGTGAGTACAGAGGACGAGGGAACCTGACAAAGGGCTTTTGTAATAAGAAAGAATTCCTGGTCCATACTGTAACCTAAAGGTCACAATGAAACAGGTTGGACCAATGTGTACAAAAAACTGCTATTGTAGTAATTTTGAAAATCAGCTGGACAAGACTAGTATTATAGACACAGGAGGCTAGTCTTATGAGGATGCATTGCATTGCTCTACATACTTTTTTTCTCATTAAGATGCATATCAACTTTATACCAACTTCTTTCTGAAATTTTCAGGCTTGTTTGCCATCAAGTTTGCCCAAACTGAGGTTTATGCATTTGGTCTCTGCCTCATGTCATTTGAGAAACACATGTTTTCTTCATTTCTCAGAGACGTGAGGCTTTTTCCTGCAGTTAGGTCTTTACACGCATATTCCCTCTGTTTGCAACAGTTTTTTTCTCCTGTTCTGGCTGGATTAATTGCAACTCATGCTTTAGATAATAAGGTTATCTGGGACCACCCAATTTAATATTGGTCTCCTTGTTATTCACTCACAAAATATCCCACGCTTTTTCTTTCATAACACCTACTGTGATTTGTGTATCAGCTTATTTCCTTTTATCCTCATTATTTTAAGTTCCACAGTGCAGGAAAAGGTGAGTATGTTTTCATGACTCTATAACCAATGTGTAGCATAGTGCCTCATATAGGGTAGGTGGTCAATAAATAGTTGTTGGATAGGTAGAAGGGTTCAAGAGCAAATAAATTCAAAAGCTAGCAGAAGACAAGAAGTAACTAAGATCAGAGCAGAACTGAAGGAGATACAGATGCAAAAAACCCTTCAAACATCAATGAATCCAGGAGCTGTTTGTTTGAAAAGATTAACAAAATAGACTGCTAGCCAGACTAATAAAGAAGAAAAGAGAGAAAAATAGATACAATAAAAAATGATAAAGGGGATATCACCACTGATCCCACAGAAATACAAACTATCATCAGAGAATACTATAAACACCTCTATGCAAATAAACTAGAAAATCTAGAAGAAATGGATGAATTCTTGGACACATACACCCTCCCAACACTAAACCAGGAAGAAGTCGAAACCCTGAATAGACCAATAACAAGGTCTGAAATTGAGGCAGTAAATAATAGCCTACCAAGCAGAAAAAGCACAGGACCAGACGGATTAACAGTGGGATTCTACTTCTGAAACTATTCCAAACAATAGAAAAAGAGGGACTCCTCCCTAACTCATTTTATGAGGCCAGCGTCCTCCTGATACCAAAACCTGGCAGAGACACAACAACATGAAAAAGAAAATTTCAGGCCAATATACCTGATGAACATTGATGTGAAAATCCTCAACAAAATACTGGCAAACCAAATCCAGCAGTACATCAAAAAGCTTATCCACCATGATCAAGTCAGCTTCATCCCTGGGATGCAAGGCTGGATCGACATATGCAAATCAATAAACGTAATCCATCACATAAACAGAACCAACGACAAAAACCACATGATTATCTCAATAGATGCAGAAAAAGCCTTTGGTAAAATTTAACACCCCTTTATGCTAAAAACTCTCAATAAACCAAGTATTGATGGAACATATCTCAAAATAATAAGAACTATTTATGCCAAACCTATAGCTGATATCATACTGAATGGGCAAAAGTTGGAAGCATTCCTTTGAAAACTGGTACAAGGATGCCCTCTCTCATCACTCCTATTCAACACAGTATTGGAAGTTCTGGCCTGGGCAATCAGGCAAGAAAAATAAATAAAAGGTATTCAAATAGGAAGAGAGGAAGTCACATTGTCTCTGCAGATGACACGATTGTGTATTTAGAAAACCCCATTATCTCTGCAAGAATCTCCTTAAGCTGATAAGCAACTTCAGCAAAGTCTCAGGGTAAAAAAAATCAATGTGCAAAACCCACAAGCATTCTTATACACCAATAATAGAGAGCCAAATCATGAGTGAACTCCCATTCACAATTGCTACAAAGAGAATAAAATACCTAAGAATACAACTTATGAGGGACGTGAAAGACTTCTTCACATCCACTACTCTTCACAAACCACTGCTCAAGGAAATAAGAGAGGACACAAACAAATGGAAAAACATTCCTTGCTCATGGATAGGAAGAATCAATATCATGAAAATGGCCATACTGCCCAAAGTAATTTATAGATTCAATGCTATCTCCATTAAGCTACCACTGACTTTCTTCACAGAATTAGAAAAAACTAATTTAAATTTCATATGGAACCAAAAATCAGCCTGCATAGCCAAGACAATCCTAAGCAAAGAGAACAAAGCTAGAGACACCATGCTACCTGACTTCAAACTATACTACAAGGCTACTGCAACCAAAGTAGCATGGTACTGGTACCAAAACAGATATATAGACCAATGGAACAGAAGAGAGGCCTCAGAAATAACACAACACATCTACAACAATCTGATCTTTGACAAACCTGATAAAAACAAGCAATGGGGAAAGGATTTCCATTTAATAAATGGTGTTGGTAAAACTGGCTAGCTATATGCAGAAAACTGAAACTGGACCCCTTCCTTATACCTTATACAAAAAATTACTCAAGATGCATTAAAGACTTAAATGTAAGACCTAAAGCTGTAAAAACCCTAGAAGAAAACCTAGGCAATACCATTCAGGACATAGGCATGGGCAAAGACTTCATGACTAAAACACCAAAAGCAATGGCAACAAAAGCCAAAATTGACAAATGGGATCTAATTAAATTAAAGAGCTTCTGGACAGCAAAAGAAACTGTCATCAGAGTGAACAGGCAACCTACAGAATGGGAGAAAATTTTTGCAATCTACCCATGTGATGAAGGGCTAATATCCAGAACCTACTAAGAACTCAAACAAATTTACAAGAAAGAAACAAACAACCCCATCAAGAAGTGGGCAAAGGATATGAACAGACGTTTCTCAAAAGAAGACATTTATGAAGCCAACAAACATATGAAAAAATACTCATCATCACTGGTCATTAGAGAAATGCAAATCAAAACCACAATGAGTTACCATCTCATGCCAGATACAATAGTGATCATTAAAAAGGATGTGTTCATGTTCTTTGCAGGGACATGGATGAAGCTGGAAACCATCATTCTCAGCGAACTAACACAAGAACAGAAAATCAAATACTGCGTGTTCTCACTCATAAGTACCCCAGGAAACAACAGATTCTGGAGAGGATGTGGAGAAATAGGAATGCTTTTACACTGTGGTAGTGTAAATTAGTTCAACCATTGTAAAAGACAGTATGGTGATTCCTCAAGGATCTAGAACCAGAAATACAATTTGACCCAGAAATCCCATTACTGGGTATATACCCAAAGGATTATTAATCATTCTATTATAAAGACACATACACACGCATGTTTATGGCAGCATTATTCACGATAGCAAAGATTTGGAACCAACACAAATGCCCATCAAGGATAGACTGGTTAAAGAAAATGTGGCCCATATACACCATGGAACACTATGCAGCCATAAAAAAGGATGAGTTCATGTCCTTTGCAAGGACATGGATGAAGATGGAAACCATCATTCTCAGCAAACTAACATAGGAACAGAAAACCAAACACCGCATATTCTTACTAATTAGTGGGAGTTGAACAATGAGAACACATGGACACAGGGAGGGTAACATCACACACTGGGGCCTGTCATGGAGTAGGGGACTAGGGAAGGGATAGAATTAGGATAAATACCTAATGTAGATAATGGGTTGATGGGTGCAGCAAACCACCATGGCATGTGTATACCTATGTAATAAACCTGTACCTTCTGCACATGCATCCCAGAACTTAAAATATGTATATATAGAAAAGAAATGAATGATAGATGTTATAAATATATCTTCCATGAAATGATGTCTTTGTTTTTGTAAAATGCTTTACAGTTTTCAGGTTATTTCATGTACATTTTCTTAAAGTAGTTCTGCAAGTTATATAATAGAAGAAGGAATTAGATCAGTGTCAGTTATATATAAAAAATGTGGTCAATTAACATTTTATTTTCAGATAGAGCTGTTCAGCTGTCAACCTTTTATTATGTCTGAATATATTCTCTCTTAGGGTAGAGAATTTTACAGGAATGGTTATGAGTGTAGGAAGAGAGGTAGCAAATTTCCCTCTTCATTAGAAGCTCTTTTAAACCAACATTGATAGCCAACCAAACACATTTTCCAAAATATGTTGTTTCACCAAAAAAAGGTGGATATTTAGGAAAACTTGATTTGGTCAAGTCCTTAATGTGTTATCATATTAGCGTTGGGTAAGAAAACTGTAAAATATTGGAGAACATCATATGAATCTACTATTCATTATTCAGATTGCTCTGGAAGCATCTTTAATTTCTCACTGCACTTTAAATAAATTAAAGTTGGAAGTCCTACAGAATACATATTTCCTGTGGTTTATAAAGGCATGACTTTGAACTCAAAGCAAAGGCCTTGGCTCTCCATTAGTGACTGACAAGCAAATGTTTGTTTGTATGTTTTAAGTATTTGACATATATGTGTATTATTTTTTTATTATTTCTCTCTTTCTCTGTCACATTGCTGCAAATCATACTGGGTGAAGGGGGTGCTATGGATTTAACATTTTGTAGTATGAAGAGGACCCCGCTCTAGCTACCATCCTATCTTATCACAAAGTAAAACAGCATGGTTTGGTACTCCATGCTTCTCCAGCACTCCTTTACCACTTATTTGCCTCTTGTAAACTGGCTTTTTCTCTCATCTTCTGAATTTACTCACATAGAAATCACCAGTGACCTAAATATCTACAGGAAGTCCCTTTTCTCATGTCTCTCTGGCATTTTATAGTGTTGCCTTTACCTCTTAATCAAACTTCTTTTCCTCTTAGCGTTTATTAACCTGACAATTCTGACTTTTCTTTTGCCTAATGTATTGTTTGTGTTTGTGTGTGTATGCATGTGTGTGTGTTTCCTTTGACTCCTGTGCGGGCTCATATTTCTTCTTACTTTCTTTCACTATTTTCTATTCTCCCTATTTTGATTTTTTTCTATACACGATTTTCATCATAGTCCTATCCACTAGTGTAGTCAAGAAGACTCTAATACTCTCTATGGCCTAGTTATAGCATTCTCCTTTGGGAAAACAAACATGAAAAAAAAGATAGAGATAACTGAATTATAAATAGAGCAAAGAAATTAATGAGAAGAGTCTAAGGAGACTGGGATTCTGGTGTATTTGGTCAGTGTATCTCTTCCCCAGATAATAAAGGAAGAATGTACAAAGGTTTTTCTTTTCCAGGATTCATGTAGACTGTCTTCTTCTTTTTTCTTTAAATATGTCAATGCCATTAATTAAATGTTGGTCAGCATTTAATTAATCTAATTTTTTTTGGCTTCCGAGGGGAGGTGGTGATAATATTTTAAAAAAAGAGTGCCTTGAGTGTGTCAGACATGGTTCCAGATGCTTTATTTATTTAATTCAATCTTCAAAACACCATCATAAGTTTGATATTATTATCCTCATCACATAAGTGAGGAGCATAAAGCGTTGGAATTTTCAATAGCTTGTTTAAAATCACACTACTAATAAATACTGGTGCCCAGGTCTGCTTGTTTTGAAAGCCATGTGTTTCCAATGTATGCATTTATTTATTTTTATTTTTTCTAATCTGATTGCTTTTTGTTTCCTTTCTTGCCTTACTGCACTGGCTAGACCCACCAGTGCAGTGTTGAATAGAAGTGAGATTAGACACCTGACTTTTTTCTGATGTCAACGGAAAACAAGAAGCTTTCACTATTAAGTATCATGTTAACTTTAGGTTTTTGTTGACGCCATTTATCAGGTTTCTGAGATTTCTTTCTCTTTCTAGTTTTCTGAGAACTTTTATCAGAATGGATAATGAATTTTATTGTAGACTTTTTCTGAGTCTACTGAGATGATCATATAATTTTTCTATTTCACATCATTAATATGGTCAATTTCATGGATTGATTGGCCAGTGTCATACCAGTGTTACATTCCTGGGATAAACTCCGCTTAGATAGAATGTATGATCCTTTTTATATACTATTAAATTTGATTGACTAATAATTTGTGTAGCAATTTTGCATATATTCATAAGAGATACCTGTCTGTAGTTTTTTGTTTGTTTGTTTGTTTTTTTGTTTGTTTGTTTGTAATGCCTTTATCTGGCTTGGGATCAGGGTAAGATCCCTGACAGAATAAGTTGAGAAATGGTCTCTCCTCTTCCACTGTTTAGAAGACTGTGTACCTTTGATATTCATTATATGCTTGATAGAGTTTACTAATCTATTCATCATTATAAACTTCATAGAATCTACTTTTTTAATAATTTCAAGTTTTATTTTAGATTCATGGGGTACATAAAGAGGCTTGTTACCTGGGCATATTGTGTGATGCTGAGGTTTGGGGTATGATTGATCCTGTTACCCATGTATTGAGCATTGCACACAATAGTTAGTTCAACCCTACTCCCCTCCTTCTGTCCCCACCCTAGTAGACCCCAATGTCTGTTGTTGCCATCTTTATGTCCGTGACTAATGAGTGCATATAAATGTATAAATTTCCATCTAATATTTCCTTAAGCTACATCCCACAAATATAATATCAGTATTCTTTATAGCATTTAATTCTAAGTATTTTAAAATATCCATTGTGATTCCTTCTTAACTCATGGGTTCTTTGGATGCTTTTTCCCCATAACATGTGGAACTCTTGATTTTGCTACTTTGTTAATTTTATTATCTAAAATAATGTTTATATATATATATTTTTTTCATTATTTCCACACCTCACCTTTATATGGTAGAGAAGAAGTAAAAGACATGGACCCTATTTTGAAAGAACTTAGTCTGTTGGAGAATTTCTATAACAAATAAGAGCAATCAAAAGAAGCTAGTATAATAATGCCTAGAAGTTCTGAAGGTAGGAAATTCAATGAGGATGGTTCCAATCGGAAACATTTTCTTGACAGTGATGGAATGTACAGTACATTTCAGGAGAGATAGAATTTGGGTAAACTAGAAGAAGAAAGAAGATTTCAGGCAAGGAGGCCAACACAAATGAAGCTGACATGGAATGAATACCATATTCTTGAGTTGAGTCAGTGATTAAGCTATCCTTATTTTACACCCTGGAACACAGGAAAATGAGACTAATCTTTATTCCATCTAACAGCGCTCAAAATAATGTTTTTAAAAATTCACTTTCTGGGGGTATCCTTTTTTAAAATTAGTTCACACTTCCACCAGTTATTGTTCCTACTTAATTCCTTCATTATGATGACTGTTCTCTTGATGTGTTTTAGTTAACCCTCATTCTTCTTAAAGTGGGATCCTTATGATGGGACATGACCTTGGACTTCTTAAAGGATAATTCCCAGGGTGAAATCCATAAGAAGCACCAACTGTGAGACCTTGAATATGGAAAGTGCCTTCTGGTAATTAGATCCACAGTGTGGCCATGTGGCTGGGGTTGATCTGTAGAGCAGTTAAGGGGTAACATGTTTACTTTGCGAAAGATATAAACTTTCAAATGAAGAAGATCGATTAGTTTAATTCAGAGCTTCTTAACTTATTTTAACATTTAAGAATTTAGTCTCTAAATTTGACAGATCTAGTTGAATTCTAGTTCCTCTACTTAAAATTCTTTGAAGAAAATTTTTTACTCCTTTTCATGCTTCATTTGCCTTATAGTATACTACGGGGTTAACAATACCTATTTCATAGGGTTGTTGTGAAAATTAAATCAAAGGACAAAGTAAATTATATTTTATAGTACTTGGGACATTATAAGTGCTCAACAAATAGCTAAACATAAGCTTGAATGCAAATGCCAGCCAAATGATGAGGCATTTTTCTGTTCATATCAAGTTTTCTTAATTATGCAAGTACAAATTATATATCCTCACATAAATATGCAAAATATGCCTATAGGTATTGCTTCTGCATGGATAATGAAACACCGCAACATGATTAATAGGGCTATTAGTAATAGAGGACAAAGTAATAGTGCTTCACTATTTATTATAATATGTAACCAACAGGTCTGTTCCTGTAAAATATACCCTTTCTTTGTTGAGTCAGTGCTATTTATGGGAATGTCTTCAGAAGGACAAAGACAGATTAGAAAAGAAGTTTCTAGAGCAAGACGATATTCTGAAATCCTTTATGAACTAACAGTTCTAGGTCAGGAAATAATTACAGTGTTGTTGAAAATTTATGACAGTGCTGGCAAATATGTATCACAATGCAAGCCAGCTTCTGTGATTGGTGATGATGTCTGGGAAAAATGGTTTGTTAATAAATATTTCCATTCTGCATTTTGTTTCAATTACCATAATATTTGTAAAAATGAGTGCAGAAAATAACCTTTTAACCCAGAATTACCAGAGAGAGTTTTCAATGCGTTATTTCATCATATGTACCCAATCTGTCTCTGAAATATGGAGTCTATCCATGAAGACTTTGGGTTAATAGATACGACTGTAAGGGTAGCATCCGGTACATTTCCAAGCAAGCTTACCTGTGACATCTCTGTAATGCTTTGCTGCTGATTTATTACTGCAGGGGTACCACAACTCTGCATGCTACTCCTAAACACAATATTTCTTTACCTGAGTCTTCATATTTTAATTCCTTTAAAAATCAATTTGATTTTAGATAATTCTGTTGACAGATAATCCAATCAATAGGAAAAGGTGTTTTCAGTAAAACTTAATTTTTTTAAATTCTGAGATTATTTTCAAATGATTTTTCTGAAGCTAACATTAAACTCTCCTAACCTGATATTTTGCCTTTTAGTGGACTCTGTTAGAATGCTGGAACTGAAATTATACCCTTTCATGCTTCAGTGTGAAAGTGACTATTTAGGCCATTTGAATTGAAATGATTCTCACCCATAGTTCAAATTAATACAGTGGAATAGAATTATATTAGTTGACTCCTTTGTACCCAAATTTAGATACACCTTACATAATATCATGTCTCTTGAAATGTAATTGCATTCAAATAAAAGCCTGATATTATACAGTTATTCTACACTGAACAGAGAAGCTATTAGTCTTATTCCTCACCTGCATATTCACTAGTCTCAAGACCTCTAAAATTTCAAATTTAGAATTATGAAGTATGGACAAAGGCATACGTAGGGAAAATAGTCCTTTAGTCTGAAAGGTACATTCATCTAATTCATATTTAGGTGGGCACACCTAATATGGCCTGGGTACTGTGCTAGTCACACAAAAATTCTTCCCCTCATTGTCTTTACCCCTAGATAGGGGGTGAGGTGAGTGGGCAGATTAATAACCAAGCAAGTGGGTGAGTATTATCAAATGCTAAATAGGTGCTATGAAGGAAAGCTATAGAGGCCAGCATGGGGACCTACTTAGGTTATGTTTTCAGGTAGGGCCTCGCTGGGGTCCTGAGGGATGAAGAACCTGGGGAAGAACATTATGGGGTAGAGAAATGAGCAGACCCAAAGACTCTAGAACAAAAATACTGACCAATAGCAAAGGGCAAGTCTCAAAGCTGGGAAAGATTTATAGAACCCAGGGGGGTTGGAGATTAGATGAACAAATGTATTTCAACACCTTGATCTCAGCTTGCATGAGACCACATTTTGGCTTGGATTGTGCTTCAGTGCAGTAGCTTGGTTTGTTGTGTTTCAGTGCGGGCCTACCACCCTCTACCATGTGGGTGAGCATGCTGCAATTCTTCAGCAACCATTGGATAACTGCAAAGTCTAAGAAATTCAGAAAGGATTTATTGATTTATCATTACTTTTACTTCCAAAAATGAGACTACAAAACCCATTGTATTAGTCATTAACATTGCATGTTGTTACTTTTTTTAATTTAATTTTTCTCCTTTTGTGTCATTATAGAATGAGGATCTCTGTGTCAAGATATGATGTACTTAATTTACATATTAGCCCTCTTCTCTCATTTTTGTTTTACTGCTGTGCACATTCAGCACTAATTATAAAGTACATGTCCTTTACTTTTGAACTCTTCACCCATTTATTCATTGGTTTTTGCTGATGGTGCCAAACTATGTTAGAACATGTGAATCCAATAAGGATATGATTAGTTCCATTTAATGATAATCGGCCTTCTGGTGTGGTTTCCAGGAATACATTGCATCAATAACCAGGAACCACTTATTTGCAAAGTCAAAATCATCTGGTTACTAATATAATTCTGATAACATATTGGTGTTCCTTGAATGTACTTGCAAAAGAGCTTGTACTACTCTTTCATAAGTTGGAATTGCTTTGTTATTACTATGTCTAAGCTATTTAATCTAATCCCAGTCTTAGAATGGGAATTTGGTGATTCTACTTGTTTTTTTTTTTTTTTTTTTTTTTTTAAGAAAGGGAAACAAGTTATATCTGCAGGCAAGTATGTCCCTGTGCATTTTTGTTTTTTATTTTGACGGCCTACCTATAACTTGTGAAGGATTTTGGCTGGCAGCCAAACTCAGAGCAGTCAACTATTACAATTGTTTGTGTCTGTGTGTATTCTCAAGTGTCTTTATAGTTGAAATGAAATAAGTAATAAGTTCAGTGTACAGCAGACCACTCTAGACCAGGGATTTTGGCAGATGCTTTATTTATTCAGTTCTGATTTTTTTTTTTTTTTTTGGTATATCTGCTTTTTCCATGAAGTATTCTGTGCATCTTTATAACCAATGAGAATAGATTCTTGATTTAAAGCAAAACTGTGTTAGAAAGATTTCTATGTCAATGCAAAAAATTAGATTAAAGCAAAATGCATCCATAATGCTTGAATTATACTAAGTAATAAATGTCCACTTAGATTTGGGCTCTAATTTTTAAACCTTTATTTAGCAAAATACTGCCTCAAATATGTAGGCAGGATTTGGATTGGATTGACAAGAAATGCAGTTCTGAATTTCATAAAGCATTCACTAGGGAGACTGTATTGTCAGCAGCAGTAATTACAGCAGGTAATTGTGTCATTTACCCTGTTACAGACCACTGAATTTGACGAGCATGGGACATACCAGCTGTCACACCCTGTTAGCTTTCATGTTCTGGGATTTGCAAAATCACACTAGGGCTCACTGCTAGTGAAGGGAAAGAAAACAAAAAATAATCCAAGATTAAAAACTATTACAATTTTTAGAGAGAGGCTTTTCTAAAAAACAAAATGTAAATTTCCATAAAATCGAAAATCAGTGTGGGTACCCATTTGTTTTGTTTGTTTCTTTACAGTCAAAAACTGCTGGACTGGAAGTAAAGATAACTAAGATTCTGTCATTTATTAATTCTGCCACTTATTAACTGTGACCTTGGATATGTCATTTACTCTAAATGAGCCTCAATTTCTTCATATCATCAATCAAAAAAAATTGATGAGGGATCTAGCCGATAGGGTCCAGTTTCTCTTAAAATTCTCTGTTTCTACTGTAAACAAATTCTCTCTTACGTGAGGAAGATGTGTCAGTGAATAAATTAGGGTCTCTGTCCTCATCCAACTTTTATTTGAATGAGGAAGATAGACCATAAATATATAAGCAAATAATTTTATATAGTATGATGTTAGATAGGAACAAGTGTTGTGAAGAAATAAATCCAGGTAAAAGAAGTGGTCTGAGACAGAGCGTGTCTAAGGAGGTGTCCTCTGAGCAGGGTTCTGAAATAAGTGAACAAGTGAGTGAGCTACAAAAACCTGTGAATTAACAGCATCTCAAGAAGACAGGACAGCAAAATGCTTTTGCTATTCAAGGAACACAGAGCGGCCAGTGTGATTGGGAAGAGGGAGAAGTTGAAGACTGCAGGGCACACTGTGGTCATGGCAAATACTTTATATTTTATTCAAAATGGGAAAATAAGTCATGATCTGTTTTATGTTTTGAAATGATTGTTCTGCCTGTTGAATGAAATAAGAGGGCTACAGGTGAGTATGTTTGCATATTAACTGACTACATTCAAATATGTTGATATACATATTTTTTTAAATCATGCACTTTTATAGGGAAAACATTTTTTAGAGATGTTAGAGAAGGCTAATGATTAAAATTGAGCTTCTTCTGATATATTTTGATTTTTTTTCCAATTACCTTTTGAGTTTCATTTTATCTTAGGTAATATAGAATTGTCCATAATATTCACAGAAGTAGTAAAAATACTAACTGCTTTTGGGTTGGCAAGCGTGAGTGTTTCAATCCAATTCAGGAAAGATTGTGAGATAGGGTCATGTGGTGTTAGATTTGATTAACCACAGTGTAATAAATACTTTTCTAGATGTTTTTCTCTGAAATATTTGACTGGAGACAGAGACAGGAGAGTCCAGGAGTATAAATCTAATGACATCCAAATAAAAGCCTTCTGTTGCAAGCATTCAGCAATCAGGTCAGGAACTTCTTAGAACATTCTAGATGGATTTTTTTTTCTCCTCTTGATGTATCATGCCAACCTGCTCCATTTTTTTTTTTTAATTCATGAAAACATTCAATCAACAAACACAGATGAAGTACTAACTTCTGGTCAGACACTCTGCCAAACACAGGATACAGCAAAGTTACCTGCCAAAGGTTTGGCAGTGATAAATAATATATTTGATGTGGGGAGCTAGGGGCCTCCTTTTGAAGTTGCATTTGCACATCAAATTATATATTGTTTTTACTTGGATGTGTAGGGGTGGCTGGAGAGTTGGTTGATGCCATTATGGTGGGGCTAATTCCCTTTTAACTACTCTTTGTTATGTTGATAAGGGTGTAAAAACAAAACGCATGAAGGCCCTCATCACCTAGAAGCAAAGGTTGGTAGGCAAATATAAAACTGCCATGCCGGGTGTTCAATACCATGATAAAGGAGCGCACAGCAGTCTAAGGAAACAGTTTAGGCAAATATGCTGGGTCATGAAAGTCCTGAAGTAGTGACACAGAGTAAATATTTTAAAAAAGAGGACTTTCCTATCCCCCAAATAAATCTATAATTAAAATCTGTAGTGTACTTTCCCCAACATTCACTTGTTCAGAAATATATATGTATATTTGTCATCTTCCCTTTGAGAAAATTATGTTCCTCAAGAGTTTCACATTATGATTCCATCATTCTGTTTTTCACTGCTCTGGAACTTTCCATAATGGTCATGTCTCACTTTCAAAGTAATCATTTTCATTTAGTTTATTATTTTGCATTGTGGGCAGAGGATGGAGAATGCAGAGACCAAGTTAGAAGACAGAGAAGCAGGAGCGTTATTGAGTCACAGTCAACTTGCTCAATCTGTCCTAGAGGCCCTGGAGGCTACTTGAGCCAGCTATATTTTTATAACTGCAAATCCTTTTCATTTTGCCTTTCTGCCTTCCTCTTATCCCACTTTACCTTAAAGGGACATTGTGAGTGAGTGAATGGATTTTATCATTCGTGGGAAGATATATGGAACATGTTTAAATAACATTACAAGGGGTAACCTTTAAATACACCTATTTGCCCATTGTACTAGATCTGGGATCCCAGAGAAAAGAGGTTTGGGGAAAGAAGGTAGTGAGGAGGGAGGTGCCGGGTGTAATTAGAGGAGGGTAGAATAAGAGCCAAGAGCTCACTCACAAAGAGTGAGCGTTTTTCCTAGAGCAGAACATTGCTGATTGCAATTAAAATATACACTTGCAGTTGGGGAGAAGAGTACATTATTTTAAGGTTTTTAATTTTGTGGAAGAATGTAAGAAATTGAAATGGATATATTGGAGAGATATGTGAGTAAAGCTTGCAACTGGGAAGGAAGCAAGCGCAAGAAACAGAGATATAAGAAGGCAAGTAGTGGAAAGAGAAGGGAAAGTAAAGAAAATTGGCATCAGAATCAATCCCCATTTGTTATCGTTCAGTTGCTTCTTTTTTATTATTATTATACTTTAAGTTCTAGGGTACATGTGCAGGACGTGCAGTTTTGTTACATGGGTATACACGTGCCATGGTGATTTGCTGCACTCATCAACTCATCACCTACATTAGGTATTTCTTCTAATGCTATCCCTCCCCTAGCCCCCATCCCCCTGTCAAGCCCTGATGTGATGTTCCCCTCCCTGTGTCCATGGGTTCTCATTGTTCAACTCTCATAAGTGAGAACATGCGGTGTTTGGTTTTTCTGCTCTTGTGTTAGTTTGCAGAGAATGATGGTTTCCAACTTCATCCAGTTGCTCCTTAAGCTACACATTTTCTGGTCTTTGGGTCACATTTCTGTTCATATCTAAGCAACAGCCTGATTGGGATCCCAGAGGCCAAGGGAGTAAGTAAAAATGGAAAACATCAGGAGAAGGGAAGAGTTAGCTTGTTGGTGTGAGAAACAATCAGGGAAAGAGAATGATGAATTGACATTAAAGTATCTCTTAAACTCCTCTGAAAACTTTTAGTGATTCCTGAGGGCAAGAGCTCCCCTCTGTGAGGCACAGTGAGAGAAGAATTACTGCAGTTTAAGGAACCTTATCAAGTAAAAGTGAATGATTCAGAGTGAGATTTAGAATAAAATCCATTTTAAATTCTTGAAAAAAATATAATATAAAAGAAGAGACCCTCTAACCACATTACCAAAAGAGAACATTCCTTTGTATTTTAGAAAAGATGACTTTTGGAGTAACAAAAAAAAAAAAAAAAGATTTAACTATATTTCTAAATTGATTCCTGCCACTCGAGCAGAACAAAACACAGGTATAAATTAGCCATTACTTGCTACTTAATATCTATCTATCTGTCTATCTATCTATCTAGCTAGCTAGCTATCTAGCTATGTCTAGTGTATATAAATTATATACATACACACACATATATACTATATATTCACACACATACCCACATATATGCACACATAAAGAAATGCAGTTGTATCTATTATTTTATGAGGGAACAACATCTATAGCTATCTTGAGGGTGAGAATTCTGCCTTACTCATCTTGTAATGACCACAACTCTAATTTAAGCACAGGAGACCTTAACACATATTTATAACATCAATAAACACACCACTGCAAATCAAAATATTAAAGGATCTTTAAAGATATTAGCTCTAAAATGTTAGAAATAACTAAATAGTCTGAAACACAGTAAACACAGAAGCATGAAATAAAAGTGCACAAAAGATACTTTTATATGCTTCTTCCTGTTTTATCAAGAACAATGTATGCAGTAATCCTTTGGAATAGGAAATTATCTTTTATCTTGTATTTTGCTGCAGGAGATATTAAAATAACATACTCCAAGAAAGATAAATTTTGTAGTGAAGCTCATTTTAAAATTAAGCCCCTGAATGAAAACACTGATAGGTTTCTTTTGCCCCATAGTCTCATCACTTTAAAATCTGAGGAATCATTCTCTTTTCTGTAAGTTAGAAGGTGAAAGGTCGGAAAATAGTATCTGATCCAACTGTGGAAATCTAATATCTTAAAATTCATTGGAAAGACTGTCTCTGTTGGAATGCTATGGTTGTTTTTCTTAGGAAATTGTGTATTTCAGAAGTTACCTTTTATATTTCATTTTGTTTTGAGGTACTTTTTCCTGGTGTACTTTGTTGAGTATACTCTCTCATCTTATTTATTTGTAGATATTAAAGGAGAGCAGGGCTTAAAGTTTTCAAAAAACGAATAGATCGTATGGGGTTAGATAGGTGAAGGTGATATTTTTCTCCAGCAGAGATTTTCATTAGCTTAGTGAAAGCCTTTCTTTTTATGAAATAAACGTCAGTAGATGGAAAATCATGCCTCTTGCCAAATTTAGGGGCAGCACCGACATGAAAACACACAAGCAACAAGCTTGAACTTTTGCATTGGTGAAGTTAAGCATCATGATCTCTTAAGCAGTGTGTTGATACTTTTCTAAATATTAAATCTCATGCGTGCTACAGGGATTCTGAGTGAGTACAATGAACTCTAGATGTAAAATACTCTGAGAAATTGAAAAATGTTGATTTTTTTATCTATTGGAGCCTACCCATCATTGATTCATCCATATGTATCAAGTGCCTAAAAAGTGGCAGGTGTTATGGCAAGATGTGAGGATTCAAAGATCTATACTAACATTTTCTTTCTCAAGAAGTATACTGATTATGGAGGGACAGGTAATAGAATTAACAATCCCTGACAGCATGAGGACAGCTAGTCTAATACTAACTCATGAAGCGCTGTGAGAACCAGGATTATTCTCAGTGCTTTCCAGACATTACCACATTTGAGCCTCACAACTCTATGAAAGGCATACATATCCACAGTCCCTTATCTACAAATCTAAACTCCAAAAAGTCCAGACAGCTGTGACAATCAAGTGTTTATTTATTTTATTTTCTTTGTTTTTTCTTATTAATTTTTATTTCGAAGTGGTACTGTATGGATGCGCTTTAAAAAAATGTTCGAGCACGATAACAATGAGTAAATCCACGTGAAGGATGTAGGTACTTCAAATGTTTATTTTTTAAAATTCATTTGGCAGCAAAATTTGTTCAGATGTGAGGCTATTTTACTTCTTTATTGATCCTATTTGGTTTGAATGATCATATTTTTACTGCCGAAATACTTGAGTATGGCCCCAGATCCTGCAGGGAATTTTACTTCTGTACTGTTTTTAGATTCATTTTGTGGTTTGAAGAGATTAAATAACTTGCCCAAGACCTCACAGTTAGTAAAAGCAAGAGCCAGGATTTGAGCTGAGACAGCCTGACTCCAAAGTCCTTTCACCAAACCACTTCACATTCTGCCTTTCCAATGTTATAACGAAATGAAACACAAGGCTCTACAGAGCTCATCTAAATAAGACTGAGAGTCTCAAAGAAAATTTTCTGAAGGAGTTTTGTGTGATCTGAGTGGGAGGTGAGTAGAACAGTTAAGCAAAGAAAGTGGGAAGGGGCTTTCTGGGCAGAGAATAGCACCTGTGGCAGCAAAGAAGCACATGTGAAAGACATGGCCTTAAGTAGAGTCTCAACAAGTGATATTACTACTAGATGTTGCAGTGGGTACATCAGTGTACAATTTGGTGAAAGCAGTGGGCCATGATGAAAGCTTTAATGAGGATTTAGTGCCTTGCTGGCCAGTAAAAACAATGATGTGCCACCAATAGCAAAATCAAGAGAGAGGAAGAGAGAATGGGGAGGATTGGTGGGGGCAGAAGGAAAGGAGATTAGATTTTATAAAAAGTTATTCTGATAATGGTCTGAAAATGCACCAAACTGGAGACAGTGTTGTCATCATGAGGATATTGCACTAATCCAAACAAGAGCGATTTAGTGCCCAGTTTTGGGCACCTGCAGAGCAATGGGGATAGAGATGGGAGGACAGAAATGAGAACTTTCAAGAAAGAAGAATCCAGGTGACCTGGCCCCCAGATGAATGTGGGGAGTGAGAAGAAGGGAGGGAGGAGTCTATAGTGACTCCTGGATTCCTGGTTTGGGAGGAAGAAAGACTTAAGGATAGATTTAGCTGTATATTTGTCTGTGGATGGGAAATCTGAGGACATTCTGTCCTGATGACCTGAATGTTTATCTGTGAGGTTGTTCGTGGAGTAATATGCTGAGGATGGAAATGGGGCAAGCACTTGAAGAGACAATACGAGATACTGCAGGATTGCCATTCTGGAATACCTTGAATATTCAGCATTGTCAGGTGTTTTGCATGTTAGATTGAGACACACTATAGAATCAATGATGCATTCCTTAACAGATATTCATTGGAGACCAATTTTGTGCCAGTCATTTTGTTTTGGATGTTAGGGGTGATTGATGAATTAGACCCAAGGGTTTACCATCTTGTGGTCGTTAAACAGATTTGGGGTGAAGAATGTTTATTTGGTTTATGATCACCATCAATAGAGTAAATTTTGTTTCCTAAGATGGTCCTTGCCTTTATATTTTGACTTTTTATTTCTATTTTCTTCTTTGCCATAAAAAAACAAACAAAACCCAGGCAAACAAGAATAACAAAATACCTACAGGTAAGAGGCTGTCTTAAATCGATTAATCTTATCACCACCTTTCCACTTGCCCAGGTTAAGAACCTAAGTTATCTAAAGTGTTTCTTCCTCTTGACTCAAATATTGATTCACTTTGGAGCCCAAAATTGGAGTATAACTCTACCCCTCTTCCTCCATCATTTTCTCCATTATACTTTAGACCCTCTATTCAAGACAGTTTAATTCACAAAATCATAGGGGCTCGGATGCATAAAATGAATAAGACATGGTTTCTGCCTTAAAGGGATTCAAATCTTGTGATTTTGTTGTAAACTTCCCAGTAATTCCTCCTGTGTCCTTAGTATTTCCTTATGCTGAATATATACGTTGCTTAGCACAGTGCTTGGCAGGCAATAAGCACTCAGTTTCTTTCTGTTTTTCTTTGTTGTCAACACCCTTCCTCCTCCTCCTCCTCCTCCTCCTCCTTCTCCCCTTCCTCCTTATCCTCCTCCGCCTTCTCATTCTTCTCCTCTTCCCTCTCTCAGTGTTGCACAGACTTCTGTCTCAACTCTCAATAATAATCTAATTCAAATGGAGAAGAATAAAAGGAAGAAAGAGGGATGAAAAGAGAGAGGAATGCTAACTTTCTAACATGAGAAGCCCATTTTGTCAGGGAAAGTTCATCTGTCTTCATCTACACATTACTGTTAGATTAGTTTTCCTAAAAATCAACTCTAATTTTTCATGCCACATTTTCTTCTACAGCTGGAAGCAGCTATTTATTGCCTACCAAATAAAATTCTGTTGTAGTCTGGACGCTACCAATACTTATTCCTTACTGTTCTCTTTTAGTCATCACCATCTGCCAGCTCAAGTACTTGAGGGCCCTGTTATACCCCATGCTTTTATCTTGTGCACCTGTGTTTTCTCCAGATGCTGTGTTCTTTCCCATCTTTACCCTTTTCTGTTAAAACCCCTTTCTGTCTTTCAAGAGCCACCTCTTTGGCCTGTTTCCCATGTGATGCTTTCCCAGAACCTTCAGTCAGTCCTCATCTCTTTGAGCTCCTTAAGCTTCATGAGATTTTTGTTTACAGGTTGTATATTTTAAAGCACTGAAGTCTGGCCTTGTTACTTTCTAGCTATGTGACTTTGGACAAAGCACCTAATTGTGCCAAGCAAGCTCTGTATTCTCATTTATAAAATAAAAATAATGCCCACCTGAACAGGCCTTTTATGAAGACTAAAGGGGATACTGCGTATAAAACGCTTAGCACAGTGTTTTGCAGTCTGTAGTAAGCACTTAAGAATTTAGCTGCTGTCATTATTGTTACTATTATTATTTTCTCTGTTATGGCACTAAACAACTCTTATATATCATAGTTAGTTATCTATTTGTATCACCAGTCCTTGAGTATTTAAGAAGTTCCTTGGGGTCGCAGATCTCAGATTATCCATCTTTGCACTCTTCAGAGCACTAGAATGATATAGCAGAAACCTTAAAATCATGTGTTGAGAAAACAAATCTATCTGGTTACAAGATTTTTATTGCCCTATAGTGTGTTCAGACAAAGCTTATTTGATGAAACACAAAATATTATAAAACATGTTTTTGCAATAAAATCAATAGTTGGATTAGCTTATGAAATTACTATAAGGAGAAGGAGGAAATTTGAGTGTGCTTTGGTTGTTAAGATTCTTGGTCAAATAAGGATTAGGAAGGGAGACTGAGCACACCAGTGAAAAGACTAGAAGAAAATTAACCAAACATGTCAGGAGAAGAAAATCGGAACAAATTCCTAGTTGCCAAGCAAACTGAAGAATAACAAGAAGTCAGTATTGACTTGAATTGAATTGGTGTGGTCAGTGAACAAGAAACTTAAATAGTGAATTAAAAATGCCTGGGTGTTAAAAATGACTTTTAGGGAATTAGCTACTGATATGGGCATCAAATAAGTTTACAATATGACTTCTGGCAGTCACTTTAGTAGCATTAAAAATAGATTTCTGTTAAAATGACATGGTAGTAAGTAAAATTTTTCTATAATATAAAGTGAGTAAATAAGGTAATCACAAGAAACAGAGTGAATAGCTGTTGCTCAATATGTCAGCAGGCAATTTTCCCTTGATGTAATCGTTGAAAGTAGTGGCATTTCGGAAACAAGAAAAATGTCCAAAATAGATTTGATTTCAGAAAAGATTGTGAGGAGAACAAACACTGTGGGACATTTAGGCTCTCTCCACAGAATTAAAATGAAATGGAAAAGAGAAGACATCTATCTAGTAAAAGCAAAAGAAATTTTCCCACTGAAGTAGATAATAGGCAACTAATTTTTCTTGAGCGTCCTTATTATTGCCAGCAATTTAACTTTCATCCTTTAAATTTATTCTTCACAACTGCTCTTTCATACAGTTCCTAATTTCCTCATTTTAAACTTAGAAAGCTTAGCTAACTTTCTCATGTCCATAGAGCTAGGATAAAATGGCATCTAAAACTAAGCCTGTCTGGAAATTAAAATACGTACTATATACATTGCCTCCCTGTTATTGTTCATTACAATAGTACATAATTTTCTCATTTTTTCTACTTTATCTTTCAAATTTAGTTGTGGTCCTGCTACACATCATATACCTTCATAGTCAGCCCACTACCCTCAGAGAAACTTTCTTCTCTGATGTATTTCTCCAGCCACAGGAAATACATTGCCTATCTTGCATCTTCTACTCTTCTGTTCAAATTTTAAAATGTTGGAAAAACAGCAGCTATAGTAACATATCGGTGTATGTTTCACAAAGAAAGCTGCTTCACTTTCTCTAACCCAAGTGTTTTCTGGAATATAAATTTCATATAAGTAAATTCTTTCTTAGATTGTAGCAGGTTATGGCCCTAAACATAGTGACAACTAACCTCTAGTCACAACTATCATCCGATTACTAGAAACCTGAGAAAAAGCTCCCTTAGAATTAATGCTAAATAAGTCTTGGAGCAGAGAAGCCCATAGAAGAGGTGTGGATTACTCTTGAGCAGCTTATAACAACAGTATCAAACTACAGGTTTAGAGGGATGGTTTATCTAAAAAATATATGACTACTTAGTCATTCTCCTCTAATTTTTCTATAGACTAGATTGCTTAAGATATCAATGGGTTTTACCGAAGTCCATCCATAAGCGTCACTTGTAAGTGTCCCCACCAAAGCAAATATGTAGTGACCTGCACTGGTTTGTGAAGAGCATCCAAATCACACAGCCCATGGATCTGCAATACTGAGACTTCTTGCTTTATTCCAAAAAGAATGGCAACATCTGCATCCCCTGATAAAATACACTGTCCCTCTCCTAGTATACTAAACAACTCTCTGAACTTGTCCACAGCACCTCAGTACTTTCACAAGATAATTATTGTACTGCAGATCCTTCCAAAATGAGTACAAGCTGAGTTTAATTAATGTTCTATATGACAACTCCACAATTTCTGGTTTTAGGTCTATAAGAAAAAAGTGGTACTCCTTCCTTCCTTCTTCCTTCTTCTTTCCTTCCCTTTCACAGATATTTAACAGCCTGATATATGAAAACATTGTGTTATGATTCATTAGATGGTCAAGGACATTTACATTCTGTTACCAAAAGAGCAGAATCTAGTGTAAAAAGGTGTCAGCTAGAGGATGTAGGATATTGCTGGTAGAATGAAGCAGAATTATCCAGCACAATGCACAGTGTTTCTAGGAGGAGACTCTCAGACATTGGAGGTGTCTATTTACCAAACTAATTTAATGTTAAGCTTCAAGAGATTTTTAAGTGCAGACAATTGGTGCTAGAGTCTAAGTTCTGTTAGCTGGTTACTTTGTTTGGCGGGGATTTGAACTTGAACATGTTGTTATCCTTTTCTTTTAAAAATTTCTTTCTACCTTGTGAAAACGTGGGTTTTAGTATGAACAGAAAGTGATGGCTGTCCTTTGTCTTAAGAAGTGCTATAATTCTAAGATTCCTTTTAGACGGTTTTTTTAAAGAAGTATAAAATATAGTAAAGAGATGATACCGTCCTAATTGTAAAGCAGCGGAAGACTTCACATACAACAAAAAGACATTAAACTGTGTAAACATAAAAACTTCTGGATAATTATAAAGAAGAACACTAGAATAAAAAAGGAATAAATTCGGAAAAACACAAGTATTAAATACGTTGGCCAATCAATTACATAGCAATCAATAGCCTGAATTTTGGAGTCAGATGTAATTCACAACTCTGCTACTTACTAGCTGTGTGTTCTTGGGCAAGCCATTTAGCTTTTCCAAGTCAAGTTTTAATTTTCTGTAATGATGTTTTTGGTCATAAATGATTAAATAAGGATTAAATGAGATAGTATATGTAACAAAGTATGTGGTGTGTAGTAAGCCGTGGATTGTAGCTATGATTATTATAAATTATTCAGTGTGATTCAAATTTATAAGGGCCTCGATATTCCAAAAACAAAAGAGACAAAGTATATGCGTGGTGTTTTTAATTGGGAATCTGCATCTGCCCTCACTAACACATGTAAAAAAAAATAAATCCGTGTCAAATTCTTCGTTCTCCAAGAAGTCATTTTTGGATTCCTGCCTGACCCAACCAGATCCTCCCTGGATCTCTTGCAACCCTCTGTAAGCAGTGTTTACTTCTCTACTTTAGCAGCTTCTCATAATGAAACCATTTACTAAAGCTTTGTGTTTTTTTCTTATATCTTCAACTAAACTGTAAGCTTTTTGAAGGCTGTTAACTTTATAATCATTTTTAACCCCCAAATATTCCAATACTAAATAGATATTGAAGAAAAATGTACTAAATTTAATTTAAATGTAGATACATGTAAAAGATGACTTTTCACTCTTATTTTCTGCAGTATTTGCATTTTATATTATACTGAAATTTTTGAATAGAACATGGATTGTATTCTATTGTACATCTATTTTGAAATCACACTGAGGAAAGCTATGTGAATTTTAGAGCAACTGGTTTGTTTCTAGGTAGCACATTCATACTGCAAACAGCTCAATATGAATACCAAATTTAAACCTCATCTTAAGTTCATGTTATTATGACTGATGACACTGTTGGATAGGAATCTTAAAATTATTTTAGATACATTAGCATACCCAGGTTGACTTAGGGGTTAATCAGTGAAAGCCAAGTATTATTGTTATACATAACATCTGCATTTAGATGCATCCAAGTGCGTATATTATTACTTTTTTTTCCCATGGAAGAACTTTACTATATTGTGCCTCATCACTAGTATGAAATCAGGTTTACATTGTGTGTAGAGAGGCAGAACAAACAAATTATGATACACAGGAAAAAATCTTTTCTAGCTATCACTATACAATTATAAATTCTATATATAATGTTTCATAGTGATTGACAACCAAATTACTTCCTTTTAGTATTGTTGAGTGATGGTGTTTTCCTTAGATGTATTTTTTTTTTCATTTCATTTAAATTTCAAATTCATAGACACAATGAATAATTAAATTCTGATTGAAATAACCATATGCTGATATTTTTGATGAAGAGGAGCTAGAAAGCGATACATTTGATTTCACTTCCAGCTGTTAGTTGGATTATCGTATCATGTAAACGATGAAATTTTTACTGAGGATATGAAGATGGCATTGAGTCTTATAGATTGGATGGATATTCCAAACATCAGATCTGAATGTCTGCCTTTCAATATATGGGACATAAACCTTGAAATTTATTCATGATTACATCCTGACATGCTCTTCTTAAACACTGGAACATAATACTGATTTAAAATTTACCTTAGAATTTCCCTCCTTATTCTGTTGAATTTTACTTACTATGTATTGGAAGTGTTGGAGGAAGTATTAGAAATGGAGAGGTGAACTAGTGATTTGATGGTGGAGTCCTCAGGGAAGTGTGAGTCAGAGAAAGGATGAGAAATTGACATTTGACCAAAACTGGAAATGGAGCACCAATAATTAACTATCTATTGAGATGACTTTACAGAATATTTGCTTGTTGCTTCATTTATATTCTGTTTTTGTGAAGGATTATCAAATCTTCTTTGAGACTACAGTCATTTAAAAGAGTTTTCCTAAGCCCACAGTTTACATTAGTTCATATATTGTAGCTATAACCAACTTTATTTTAAGTAGTGTGAAAAGATTTAAAGTGATAGTGTAAAGGAATTAATATTTTCTGTTTTCAAAAGATGTTCTAATATCTTAACTAATATTTGAAATATCCAAAATCAAATAAAACTGCACTGTAGTAAAATCGATGTGAAAAAACAGCTCGGATTTTTAAGAGCTCTGTGTTTGGCATGTAGTCCACAATTGAACAAACTGGGATTGTCTTGAATTATGGCAAAGGAAGTAGTAGTTCCTATCTCGCCCCATCTATTCTTTGAATCATTTATTTAAGAAACATTCTTTGAATGTTTAAATGAGATACAAAGAAAAATACAAAATTCTGGTCTAAAAATTCACAGTCCCAGAGTGGAACTTAAGAATGAAGAACTAAAGAGAAATTGACATAAAATTCTAATAAAAGAGGATAACAGAACCTTGTATATTGTGTTAGGGAAAATAGATAGCAGCCCCTAACTCTGTAGGAGGGGGAGACTAAGGTGTCTTCGAACAGCATGTGACATTTTATTGTAATGTTTAAAAATGGTAAGTGTCTTCCAGGAGAATCTGTGGGGAAGGACACTTCAGTCACAGGGAACAATATACGTATATGTAAAGGCATGGAGGCATTTAAAGACTTCAGAACTGTATTTGCCTTTGAATTGCCTAGGAGCCCACTTTCTCATTTCAGTACCCATGAGAGTAAATGACAACAGAGGAAACCAGGTCCCAGATTGTGTAATTATTTAGTGTTTATTGAACATTATCATGCTAGGTGCTAAACTGAATCTTGTTAGGTCCTTTCTCTACCTAGTGAGTATGGTCTAATTAAAAAGACAACCAAGACAGGGATTAAAATAGCATCAAATCAATCAGCAGCTGTCTTTTAAGGGCCTACGGCTGTCCATATAGAGATTTATAGATTAACTGTGGCACTTTGAATTGCACTGGGAAGAAAATTGGCAGCAGGTGCAAACTTCATTCAAAGTGTAGATTTGTTTTGCTTCAGGCAGCAGAACCCAAAGGTAGGTAGGCTGCCCATTCTAGCCCTTCTGAAATTTTATGATGGTCCAAGGGTAGCCTCAATTAGGAGACCTATGTGTAACCCAGCTCTTTTCTAAGCTACCAGTAGTTAGCATGAATTTATAAAAATTATGAAATGTTCTGTGATACAAGACAATAAGGGTGGAATTTTGTAAAATTTTTGGTTATTCAGTCAGGAATTTGGAAAATAATATATCCATTTGTGCAGTTCTGGAACCTTGGTGATTAAAATCTCTTTTTCCTCTAAAGGATTATTGGGAATAATCTCTATGAATGTAATTACAGGGTTATAATTAAAGCTATCATAACTTTGTGCTTATGTAGAATGAGACAAAATGCCAGAGCAAAATGTTAATTTTTATTTTTAGAAAAGAAAACGAAGGGCATTTTATTTTAGTAGTTGAAGTAAGTGATTTTGGTCTGATCTTAACTATATATGCCAAAGACAATTTACAGATGTATTACAAGTTACAGATCTATTATGCCAAAGACAAGTTACAGATATGTTACCATTATAATGTCTGGAATACAGAGTTCTAAAGTAAAATCAAATCTTTCATTGTTTTCATGATTTATATCATGTGAAATTAATGGCTCAATCAATGTAATTTATTAAAATATGTATTTTGTTTTAGGCCTAAATGATATTCATGTGAAAGACTGAGTACTAGGTAGTGCCACTGTAGGGATTTTAGGTGGTTGAACTAATTTGTGTGCATTTTCTTACATATTTCATTTCCTCCTCATCTTTATTTTGATGTTAGATTTGTTTGCTTTCTCATGTTCACTGTATTTATTCCTTACATTTATATCTTTGCTGAATGCTGAGCTAGAATGTTAGAGCAGATACTATATTGATTACATATTCTAAAGTTTGTATTTGCACATATTACAAAAGCAAGTTTGTCTTTTAATAGATTTGTGATGCTTTCTTTGCAGAGTGAGGGAACTTACTAAAGAAATCAAAGATTCCCCAGACAGTTTGCATAAGTATCTTTAGGCTTCGAAATGTGGCTGCAGGTGTTAATGGCAGGCACCTAACTCCTAGAACTTCAGTTTTATTATCCTACAGGTCATGACTCACAAAGCAATACAATTTCACATCCTCCCTGTCATCGTTCACATGCTACAGGGATGAGTTAGGTGACAGATTTATTTCATGAGAGTAACTCCCCAAATATTAACTGTATACAGCTGACTTTGGAGTCTACTTCTAGAAATAATCCTCATCTTTGCCTCCCCTCTCTATTTCTTGCAATCGTTGGTAGGCCTTTTGTCCAAATTATTTTGCATTCAATGTTTGTAAATGTGTGAACTTATATGTACATCAAGCAGAGTATATAATACTTCAAAATCTGAGCTCTTCTGTAATTTATAACTTGTTATGTCTGTGGTTGAAAGAATTTACCATGCAATAACCAAAATTGAAGGTGTAGTTTAAAATATACTGTCTTTGGAAATATAACTATGAGTAATAAAATTGTATTCCTCATTTCAGAACATGATGAGTGTATCACAAATCAGCACAACTGTGATGAAAATGCTTTATGCTTCAACACTGTTGGAGGACACAACTGTGTTTGCAAGCCGGGCTATACAGGGAATGGAACAACATGCAAAGGTAAAAGGTTTAAATGCCAATGCCTCTTCCATTATGTGCAATGCAATCCATCTCTACCTTCCTCTACACGTTATTATTACTGTTATGTACATTCCAGGTACTTCCTAGAGACATCAAAAGCTTTGGTGTGTGGCTCATAGTCTTTCCCTCAGGTCTTGACATCCTCCCGGGTTACTTCAGTGTTTTAAGTGACCAAACCATTCAGCTCCTTTGACCTAATGTTCCTTGACCTTAGCCACAGTGGTTTTCATCCTGGGCGTTTTTGTGGAGAACTGCTCCATCTTGGAAATCTTAAATTTCAACATTCTATTGTCTAATCCCTCTTCTTCCAGTTTGCTCAGTCTGTTCTTTCTACACCTTTTGATCTTTAATTTCGTTGAACCTTCCTTTTCATTCAGTTTAGCACTCTCCCAGCTTCAGATGTTTCTTTTTGAGACGAAACATGCATATATCATCATAGCTATTTTTCTGACAGCGTTGTCAACCTATTTGTTATGCTACCATGTGAATCACCTCCATTTTGAGTCAGTAGGACAGCTTTTTTTTTTTTTTCCCCTCTCTTGTGAGCTGTCAGACGCTACTGTGGAAGATTAATTAACCATGAATATTGATTCTCTACATGTTATAGTTTCCTATTTTAGCTTGTTTGCTAATGCCGATTGATCATTCTTTTAAATGTCCCGTTGAAATCAGATTTCTGTTTCCATCAGTGGACAATACAACTGTAGTTCACCACAATCCTTAACTCACCTTTTCCCCCACTGTCCTCTTTCCCTCCTACCTCCTAAGGGAAATAGAAGACCTTTTTGGAAACTCTATAAAGTCCCATAGTATAACGTTTGCATCCCTTATAATGTCATATGATTTATCCAATTTAGGCATTTTAAGCTTCAAAACTGCTGATTTCTCAAATATACTGTGTCCTTCATCTCAGAGTTCACTAAAATCAGTTTGCTATGGTACCGTGTCTGTGTGAGGTAGGAAAGAATAAGGAATAGTAGTTAATGCAGTATCTTATGAGGAAGGGTCTTAAGGCCTGGTCAACAAAAATACACTGTACCCAGAGATGGGTGGGCCAGAGGGTTACCCTGATTTTCAAAACTCCATGGAAATCATTAGTGTAGGTCGTTTTGAAGAAGGCCTACTTATTTGGGGGTCCAAATCCCACAAAAATTTGCTTGGAAAGACTAAACAAGTTCTGAGAAAAGCTAGACTTTTAGAATGTATAGTACAGTAGTTCCTTCTTATCTACAGTTTTGCTTTTGATGGTTTTAGTTACCCATGGTCAACTGCAGTCTGAAAATGTTAAATCAAAAATTCTAGAAATAAACAACTCTTAAGTTTAAAATTGTGCACCATTCTGAGTAACATGAGATCTCTCACTGTCCAGCCTCATCCCGCCTGGGATGTGAATCATCCCTTTGTCCAGTGTGTCCATACTGTCTACAACTAGCCACCATTAGTCACTTAGTAGCCTTTTCGATTATCAAATACACTGCTGACGTATCACAATGCTTGTATTCACGTAAACCTTCTTTTCGCTGGGCTTGGTGGCTCACACCTGTAACCCCAGCACTTTGGGGGGCCAAGGCAGGTGGATTGCTTGAGTCTAGAGTTTGAGACCAGCTTGGGCAACATCTCCACCAAAAATAAACAAAAACAAAACAAAACAAAAAACAAACACCATGTACAAAAACTAACTCAAAATGGGTAAAACAAAAACAAGTAATTTTTATTTTACTGTTAATGGCCCCAAAGTGCAACAGTAGTGATGTTGGCATATTGTTATAATTGACCTATTTCATTATAAATTACTGTTGTTAATCTCTTACTATGCATAACTTATACTTTAAACTTTATCATAGTATATCTGTATAGGAAAACTACATTATATATATGTATATACATATATACACATATGTGTGTATATGTGTGTGCATATACATATATGTGTATATATATGGGTATATACATATATGTGTATATACACACACATATATACACACTTTGTATATACATATATATGTATACATATGTATGTATATGTATTTAGATTATATGTAGATGTATACATATACACATATAATCTAAAAATAGATTTCTGTGCTGTCTGAGGTTTCAGGGATCCACTGTGGATCTTGAAATGTATTTTCAATGCATGAGTGGATACAATATAACTAAGTCCTTAGGACTTTGTCCAAATCACCTGAATGTTCTGAGAGTTTGCTTAGGCTTAAGGTTTAATCTAGGAGCCCTAAAGCTTTTCTCCTATTTCTGCTTGATTCCAATTCCTATTTAGTATGAAGAATAAAGTTCATAGAATAAAGAACTCTGAAAGTTATGAACAGATGCAGACAGACAATTCTTGTATTTGAAAGAAGGAGAACTTTCAAGGATCTATAAATTCCTTCTGGAAGTTAGGACTACAGGTTGCCCGAATAAAGACTGTTCGATTCCTGTATATATCTTTGGGAATGTTGGGAATTCCCAATTGTTGGGAATTCCCATGTTGGGAATGGGAAAAATCTGAGAGATAAGTAGTTTAAATGTTGGAGCTGAATCATTGAGTTCTGTGCTGTATCAACATGTAGTTGATCAACATGAGTTCTGTGCGGTATCAACATGCTGCAACCTTGCAAATTACTCTGATGAACACATGAACGTGGTCTGGCAGACACATTCTTTATCATTTATGAGGTTTAAACCAAAGAAACCAAATGGACTCTTTGGGTCCATTTCTTTAACTCATCACTAGAATTTCAGATTTCTACATTTTATTACTCTGAGAGAGTATATTCTACCTAACTAGAAGAAGCACATGCCAGAAAACTGTAGAAAAAACTTTTGCCTTAATGCCTGGAACAACTGGTCTAATTCACTCATTACAGACTTTGTCAGGCTGAGAAAGCAGCTGCTGAGCCTTATAGAGCCAAAGAATAAGCCAAAGTGGAAATAAAAGCTTCTATAGGGGGCTCAGTCCCAACCATCTTGTTTTTCTCTTCTCTTGTGCTCACTTGTCTTGCTGCTCTTCTCCTTCTTTTCTGCACTTCTTTGAAGACAGCACGTTTCAAGAGATCAACCTTGCAGTGGTACAGACCCTGGCTCCCTTGCAATGGTTCGGCTTCCTACTCACAGAACTTTCCTCATCCCCAAAACCACTCTAATGAAACAGGTTATACAGCGTCTTTGCCCTGGATCCTGATTCTGACCTATCCTTAGCAGAGGAATTTAAGAGTCTCCCTGAAGACCACTCTAATGAATTTTTCTTACTATTGGCTAATTCATTACCGGGACCTGCTTACGAATTTTTGAAGGATGGAGCATTTCCTACTATGTTGGCACTTCGGCTAGTGTGCAAAATGGTCAGAGCCCCATGGGATTCAACCATTTGCTGTTTCATGGTCTCGTTCTTTAGATGGTGGTTTGCTCCATCTAGGATAGCTGCCATTTTCAGGTTTATTTTCAATGTGGATTGTTACAATGAGAAGAAATTCTGAATTTTAATGTACTTCCTATTGTGCAAATTTGCTGTTTGTTGTTTAAATAAATTTGAGTATTTTGTTTTAAGGGTGAAATACTCCTCTAACATTGGAAAGAGTACTGTTTTACAAGTTGTGTTGAAGTTTCTTACATGTATGGGAAATATTACATGAAAACAAAATTAAAATAGCTTTTATAATTTGATGTTCATATCTCTAAGGGGATAATGAAAAGCTAGGTTTGGAGTTTATTAAACTACTTACTTCTAAAATGCTAAAATCATGTATCTGAATTATTTTAGCGTTTTGCAAAGATGGCTGTAGGAATGGAGGAGCCTGTATTGCCGCTAATGTGTGTGCCTGCCCACAAGGCTTCACTGGACCCAGCTGTGAAACGGGTAAGAATATCATTTCATCTTCTAGAAAATGAATTTTTATGCTAATGCATAAAGTAATCCATGAGGAAAATAATGTTTCAAGTTTCAAGTGGGCTCTCAAAGCATGGAGCTATTAATAAGGAAGTGATAGGAAGGAGGAGGTGGGAAGTTTCAGTGATGCATTTTGCTGGGCGATTCCCCAAAGTCACTCTAAAAAGGTTTTGCAGCTATTATAACTAGATGCATATTGAACTTTTCAGAAACATGTGTGGAATTACCCAGGATTTTATGACTTCATAATTCATTTTACTCATTTGTAATCCATTTTTGCTGGAATCTATATGACTGTATTAAAGCCTAGATTTCAAGCTTATGGCCAACTCAGTGCCTAGGACACACTATCACCTGCATCCACAATTAGGGATTTTAAATAAATTTTTATCTGGTCCCTTAATTATTCATAAACAATTACTTATCTGGAAAATAATTAAAGTTTTCTACTTCTCAATTATTTCTCATCCAGATCCATTCTGAACTTATTCTTTCTGATGGATATGAATATTAAAAACTTTAAAAATTATTTTAAAAACAATATATAGTCTACATATAACTTATAACCCTAAAGTAAAATACTTTATCCAATGAAAAACACACCTTGGGAATTTAAAATAATGTTTTGAGTATTAAGTCCTAATTAAAATCATACTCGTAGTGGTTTTGGTTGCTTTGGGTTCAGTGGGGTCCAATAGCGATGACCTCAGAGAGTCAGGTTATTCTTCCTAAAAGAAAGCTTCTGCCACTGGCAATTGACAGTTGTCATCTCATATTGCTTTTCATAAATCTCAATGCAATAGATACAGTACATGCTCTGCCTCTATTCCACTTGCAGAGTCATCTGGTTTAATGAAGACACTGACTTACCAGAATGTGAGACAGAAAATGTTCTGCTCCATTTGGGAAGTGAACATTTTACTGAATAGAAACTGCTACTGTGCACAGAAGGGTGCTCACAAAAGGGCTTGCATCACTAGATCATCTCTTTCTACAAGTACTGCTAAGTCTTGTTTTTCAAATTTCAGTGACTAATTGATTTCAAAAGTCTGTGACGGACAATGTATAGTGACTATCTTTGATATGTAGGACTCTTTCTTAAGAGGATCCTTTCCCAAATCAGAAGCTCCCTAAATTTATTGTGCATGAGAGTCACCTATAGAGATTGATAACTTGTTAGAAATACAGGTTTTTAGTAGCTACCATATGATATACTAAATCAAATCAGGCACCTCTACTGCAATAGTTTTCTCATATTTCTATGACATGCTCTCCACCAGTTTGCCCCTATACATCAAGGTGCACTGTGGACCTCCTGCACATCAACACCTCTGGTGACAAGGCTTCCTGAATACAATATTTTTGTGCTGCTTCTGGTACAGAGGCTGGATACAGAAATACTTACTTTTTCAGGACATTTCAAAGGTGTGAGGATAATGGTGTGGAATTTTGAAATAAAAGCTGTCCCAGAAAATCTGGGATGAATAGTGGCCATGCACAATCCTGCACAGCATTCTTCCACTAAGAAAAAATTTCACAAGATTGTAGAAATCTAGAATGGCATAAAATTAATATTGGCAATGTAATATTTAAGACTGGAGTTAAAAATAACCCAAGAGAACATGTAGCTATATCTATTTCATTATCCTTGAACCTTCAGTCTGTAAGAAGACAATCCCAGACTGATTCTAAATAGCTGTCTGTAGCAGCCAAGGACTTTGAGGACAGATGTGGACTCAAAGTTTAGTTGTACTGTTTATATGTTATGTTGCCTTAGGCAAGTTACCTAACTTCCCTGTGTGTTGTACCCTTTATGCATCACCTTACTCTTCACCATTCTCTTCTAAGGCAGTTATTACCTGTATTTGCATGCAGAAATAGTGGGTTCAGGGTGTTTAATTTTTTTCCCCTAGCATCAGAGTTCAAAGCTGATACAAAGGTCATTCTGCTCCCAAATCCGGGCTTTTATCCAGTGCATCCCAGTATATTTCTTTGGGGACTTTAAATCCAAAGACCCCAATCTGAACTCATTATCTCATCCATGATTCATGTCTCCCCACTTACCGTCCTCCACCAAAACCTGAATCTTCATTTCTTCCTTCCTTACTAGTTTATTTCAGCGAATAGCTGCCTTATCCACCAGGTCTTCTAAGCCAGTCATCAGGGAGCAATTTCCCTTTCGCCCTCTTTCACATCCATTCAAATCGTTTTGAGTCCATGTCTTTACCAGGGTCCATTTCTTTCTATTCTGGTCAGAGCTGCAGTTGTTGGGGACGTTCAGGTTGTCTCTGGCTAGTCCAGTACCCACGGAATAACAGAGCACAAATCTGATCATATCACTCCAGACTGAAGAAAACCTTTCATGTTCCCCATTGCCCTCAGGATAAAGGCCACATTTTTAACATAATAAATAAGGCCCTTTAGGACTTGGCCCTGCATGTCCACCTAGCTTTACCCTCTTGTCCTTCTGCCAGCTCACTTCATTCCCACCCCCAGGCAGTGAATCTCATGAGGGCACAGGGTGTATCTTATTTGCTTTTGTATCATCACGAAACAGTACCTTAGTAGTTGTTCCATAAATATTTGGTGAATAAATAAATGCACACATGAGTGATCAATTAAATGATGAGGAAAAGGATGGTGTGGCTGTTTCCATATTTGCTGGACTTTTTTGAATGTTAGTTGAAGCTTTCAGAGTTATCTAGTTATGTACTATCATATGGCAGATATGGTAATTAAGGCACAGAGAAGTGAAGTAGCTTATATGGGTGTTTCACTGTTGATCCATATCTGCATTCTAGAACGTGGGTCTTCTGATTTCTAGCCCAGTGTTTCTCTTTTCCTTCCTTCCGCCTTCTCTCACTCCTTCCTCTTTCCTTGCTTCCCTTCCTGTCTTCCTCTCTCTCTCTTTCCTGTCCTGCCTTCTTCCCTCCTTCTCTTTCTTCCTTTCTTCCTGCTTTCCTTTTTTCTTATGCCATGCTTTGTCCCAGGAATTCATCATACCTTCATCCTTCATCAGGTCTGTGTCTTTTGTTATGCCACCTTCGACTGCCAAATAACCCTGTTGTCTTTAATAGCGAAGACTGTGGCAATTTTTCTCTCCAAAGTTAAAGGATGCTTCCAGAGTGACAAGATTTCCAAGTATAGGAATGGCCTAAATTTGGCCTGCTGGAGTTGGATGCGGCCTGATAGCTTAAAAAGGAAATTGTTGTGCAGCCCCAGTGGCCATCTGTTGAGCCATCACAGTGGAATCGCTGAGGATGAAATAATAGGATTTACTTGCTTTTTGAAAGACAATCTGAATGTGTCTTGCACTTACCACCCCTTGTTCCTTTAGTTGAAGTCTCTTCTGAAACACCCTCCCCTCATTTCTGTTTCTGCATCATGTGTATCTTAGTAGGAATGGTTGCATTCATTTACCAACTTCACAAAAGAGCAATTTGTATGATTTTTACTGAGCAAAATTAATTTTTCATGGACTTCTTTTTTAGCCACTGTATAAAATCACTCACATGTACAGCATAACTTCATTTTTAATTAAATATCCTAATATTCCATCAGGTGTTTAACTTGGATTTAGCAGGGTGATTATTTCTTGGGTAACTCAGTAAAGTGTATTAGAAAGCTAAAGCTATGTGCCAAGGTTTACAGCTTTATCACTGCCATATTGTATTTATTACACGATTGCTAAACCTCAGCAAACATGAGTCTGATGATCTAATTAATATGCAAAGCTGTCTTATTATACTAAAAGCAAATTTTTCAGTAATGATTTAAAGCATAACTCTAAAAGATTTGACAGTCCGCTATAACCAATTGCTGACTTAAATCAAATTAAAATATTTATAACTGGGAAAAAGCTGTTAACAAATGGCAAAGTTGAAAAAAAAATTGCTATAGTATCAAAGAAGAGATCTAACATTTTGACGATAAATGCTTTTTTTTCTGTGTACAAAATAATGGATTTGTTATCCACATATCAAAACATGAGATGAGATTTTAATTATTTTAGTGAGTTGTTAAATGAATATAAATTTAAGTTGCATCCCTAAGTGTTTTTGTAGCTTTTTAATATGTGTTGTTTTAAAATGACAAAAATGAAGCATGAGGCCTACATGAGTGTTGCCTTACTTCAAAAGTAACTTCAAGTGGATTGAGGTTGGCTGATTTTTTTTAAGTTTATTTTATTACTGTTATAGTATAGATAATAGAAATTATTTTTGTTAGAAAAAAGTTATCTTGCTAGTTTTATCCAAAGTTAGCATTTATTATTAAAGTCAAACTATTACATTTCCTGGTATGGCTGAATTACACATTTTTCATCATAAAATGTATCTGCTGATTTCATTAGTGTTTGGTTTTTTAAGGCATATTTTTCCAGAAATTTGTATAAATTTATATCATTTTTACATAGGAAGACTAGAAAAAATTCAGAAGCAAGAGAAAATTCTCAAAACAGTTCAGACGTGGCATACCTTTTCTCACCAACATGACTCACAGTGGAAAGACATTACCAAAATATATATCTTTATGTGAGAAAAGAGGAGAAATTGAGAGGAAAATCTGAGACAATCTGATAAAAAAAAATGTAAAAAGAAAGAAAAACTGTAGATATATCTGCTTTACCAATAAGAATTTTTAGTTTTATTTTGAATTTATTCTGCTCTATCTGAACAAATGCAAATTTCATGTACACAAATCATTAAACATGCTTTATTGTAATAAAAACAATTTGGAATAAAGGAAGCTTTACTTCTAGTTCTGTACTGTCTTATTAAATTCAGTTTTCTGAATCTTAATTTTTCAAGGGAAGATCTGCAAAGTAGCTCATTGGGTAGCTTTTGCAAAGTGGGCACATACTCATGGAGGGTTCTGTTGATCTGCCTAAGGGATCTGCACTCATGCTTACTAGACACATCTTATCTTGAAACTGTCTCCAGTGATAAAAGCGATTCAATTACATTTGATAAATGAATGTGTTTTAATGAACTTTGTATGAATTAGGAGTGTAGATACCAATGATTCTTTTTCTGTTATAAAATGAACAAATAAAACAACAAACAAAAAGCACTCTCACCAAAGGCTTTTTGACCGTACCCTGCTTGAGTTGGCTTAGATACTTAAGACGTAACTTCTCTTTATGTTGGCGATCCTTAATCTGTTTTAAATAAGATTTTAATTGCTTAATGTTATGCCAAACCCCGTTCTCCTTGAAGAATTTAACATAGTGGTCAAGAACACAAAAATTGAAGTCAGAGAAACATTGGCCTGAGAACTAGTTCTATTACCAACCAGCCGTGTGACCCTTTTCATGTTATTTCATTTTTGTCTATGCCTTGATTTGTGCATGTAGAAAATAAAGATGATAGTAATATCTATCTCATGGGTTTGTTCTGGAGATTAAATGAAGTAAGGCACATAGCACCATGTTGGTAAGCACTCAATAAATGACACCTGATATGATGATTTTGTAAATTTTAAGTTGATTTGTAAATAAACTTTTATAGACAGGACTGTTTGAGACTCTTTGACATCCTTGAGTTAGCTGGAGATGCCCTGAGATGTTATAAGAGAAAGGTTAAGAACAATAAAGGATTCTAGTTTTCTTGATTCATTCATAAACCAGTTTTAAGTATAATTTTACTGTACTTTAGTGGTTTAAAATGTTT
>NW_012100954.1:168227-171997 GCF_000951045.1 Mandrillus leucophaeus | reverse complement strand
CTTAGTTCTTATTTTTGTCTTGTGGTTTTGATTACTTCTTTTATGTTTTTAACAATTTTAAACCTACTTATATTATAAAATTTATGGCATTGCTCTATTGCCTGAAGTTCGAGGGGATCTAAATCTAGCTTTTATTGTGTTTGCTGACTTTTGCCCCATGATTGTTTCCTCATGTGTTTTGGACTTTTGGTGTCTGACCTTATTATCTTCACTGAAGCTTTACCTGTGAAGTCTAAGGTCTTTTCCCTACAGGGAAAACTTGCATTTCTTTCTGCAGGTGTACTAGGGGTATTGCAATGCATCATTTGCATTAAAGTTTTTGCCAAGTGGTATGCCACACAGATTATATAAGTTTTTAACTTCAAAATTGGCTTCTTCTTATACCACATAGGAATTTTCATTTTTTCAATGAGATCAGTTATGAATTTAATATTATATTTTTAAGCCATGTGTATGTAGAAAGATTTTCAGGTTATATGCGGGTCTCAGTATTGCTGGAATAAGAAAGAAAATCACCTGTTTTAAGCATAAGTATGATTTCATTGATGCTCAGTGAATGACTCCTGAGAGTGATGAACTTTGACCTTTCATAAATCTGTAGACTGTGAGGTGAAATTTATGATGAGAGAATGTAAATGAGGAGGGACATAGGAAAAAACAATAATGATACGAAGTTTATGAGGTTTGCTAGGAATGGAGCTGGGGGATGTAGCTGTTTTTTTCTCTTTACTAAATTTCTAATGCTCTCAAACAGAGTCTGTACTTCTTCCCAAAGGGTTCTCATCTGTGATTAGTTTCTGTTTCTTTCTGTCATGGAAACTTTCTGAAAGAAGCCACTAGGACTTAGGTACAAAAAAAAAAACTTACAGCAGTCAGCCCTATCCATCTAATGGATAATTCTCCCTTAAAAACTCACTGTTTTTTGTTTTTTGTTTTTGTTTTTTTTGAGAATAAATTATATTCCAGGTTAATTTTTTTAGGCTTACAGTAAAATGTGGTGCACAAGGATCAAGTTAAATAGCAAATAATGGGTTTGGGTCCAAGTTAAAGAAGAACAATCAAATTTGTGAATGACATAGTTTTGAGAGAGTAGCTTATATGACAAAAGACAGGATCAAGATTCAGAGCTATTCAAATTGTAGCAACAATGGGATCCAATAACATTATGACACTTGACAAACAATTAAAAGCACCTCCTGCATTTGTCCTGCTTTCAGCCCTCAACATTTCTAGATCTTTAATTCTGATCTCTTCCATCTTTGGCCCACACTCATTGTGTTCTCTGCCCCTTTCCTTTAGTTGCCTTTTCTTTAGGTGTCTGTCTTTCTTCCCTTACCCTTTTCCTCATTCCCTCCCACTGGACCATGGAAAGTAGAGATGGAGCCTATGATTTTGTGTTTTTCATAGGGCTTGGCATCATGCTTTGCATATAGTAGGCAGTCCATAAATATTAATAAAATATAAATACTGTCTTGCATTTAGGTTAGAAAAACCAATTGTGCAACATAGAGGGAACTAACTTTAACAGTTTTTATGCTTTAGTTGGCTACTGATTCCAAGTTAAGTATGAACCAAAAGTATCGTGTGCTAGCTTTAGAAGAAAATGCAAACTTAAGCTATAATTAAAAGAAACAGGGTCTATAAAACAAAACTCTCCTTAAATTCTGCATTACTTACTTTATAATGGCGTATTGTATTTACTTTGGGCCAATAGTTTTAAGAGGCTATCAGCAAATGGGAGTGTGATTGAGGAAAAGTTTTCCAGGAGATGAAAGTCCTGGCAGATATAAGAGGGTAGTTGAATAAATCTTCATCAGGAATTTTTTTTAAAAAAATAAGAAAAATGAAAGGTGATATAAAAGCTATCCTTAAATACATGAAGAGCTAAACTAGTGTGTGGATTTGGGATTAGATTTTTCTTTGTTGCTCCAGAGAGCAAAACTAGTAATTTTACCAGGAGGCAGGTTTAGACTCCAAATAAGAAATTTATTAATGACAAGAACCGTAGGAAAAAGGGATAGGTCACCCTGCATGTTCAATCAGTGTCTAGAGAACGAAATGCTAAGGACACTTAAGATTTCCACACTCTGGTACAAGATGGCTTTGGCTTATTGGGATTATCTAAAATTCTTCTTGCTATAGTTGTTCATAACAGTAGCTGCTTCAAACTGCATGTCTAAGGGCATTTAGTATAATAATTAACAAGCAGTGTCGCATGATGGTTAAGAGTTACAAGTAGGCTTGGAGGATGGCTCTCTAGCTATAAATCTAGGCTCTGCAAATGACTTCTGTATGTGGAATAGGGCAAATTACTTAATATGTATGTGCCTCCGTTTCCTTGTTTTAAAATGGAGTGATAATAATAATACTATTTTAGGCAGGGTGTGGTGTGGTTTATGCCTGTAATCCCAGCACTTTGAGGCAGATAGTGGGAGGATCACTTGAGGCCAAGAGTTCAAGAACAGCTGCGGCAACATAGCAAGTCCCTTTCTCCAAAAAATAATAGTAGTCTAAAGAAGAAAAAAAAACCTATTTCATGACATTGTTGAGAGCGTTATATTAGTTAATACAGGAAACCAAGCAGTGGCTCAGTAAATGTTAGCTATTATCATGACCTTACCCTAATCCCTACAATAACCCTTTAAAGTGGTTATTATTACTAGATGAGGAAAATGAGGTTGAAAAAGATTAAGTGATTTGCTCTGGTCTGTACAGTCAGTAAAATGGAATAGAAAAGAATTATTTCTAGGACTTTTATATTAAAATTTTCTACGCTTTTTCTGTTTTGATATTTGGCCTCCCACTGCACCATAGGATGCTAAAATGACTTTGAAATAGCTGTAAACTTTGTGGAATATGGGTGCCAAATTATCCATATTAAAGATTTCTTAAGCTCCTGTGCGCAAACAGCACAACAGGATGTGTATGAAGATGTAGAAAGTAAAATGCAGTTCTTTTCTCTTGGGGCTTTATACCTCTGCCTGTCAAATGCACAAGGAGCATTTTATCTCAATGACAGAGAAACAGATGGGTACAAAAATAATACTAATACCTTTTAAATGACTGCTAACTACAAATCTTGTCTGGTGTGGTAACCCCAGAAGAAATTGCTCTTCAGAAGAATGAATTCTGGAGCTATAATCCCAATAGTTGTAATGTAGAGGGGAAGGCTTTATGATAAACTTCTACTGTTGGGAACCTAGAAGGCAAACAGCTGATTAAATGTGTGAAAAGTATACTTTCAAGTGTTAGACATAGTTTCCATTGCCAATTTTCTCAATATTCATGTCTTAAGATAATTATAAGGCTCAATAAGAGTGAACTTGAACCTTTAGATTAATCAGAAGCCTTAAAAAACAAGTTAAAGGAACTCTCTGATATTCTTAGCTTTTTAAGATACATAAGTCCTTCTTTGCCTTCTTAAATGATGTGGGTTTTCATTTGCCTTAGCAGGTTTTAAAATATAAATTACTCTTTCACTCATGGATGTTTTTTCTTCACATTTTAAAAGGGACAGCTCCAGCCTTAAAGTTAACCTTGACTTTGTCCTTTTAATATAAAGCCAAGTATATTTACTATTTGTTATGATTTTCTTTAAAAATGTTTAATTCAAGGAAAAGAAAATTAGTTGACTACAGTTGCTTGTGTTTCTCTTTGCTTAAAAATCCGTCAGTAATGGATTGTGTAAGCACGACAATTTATTATTCATTATGATCTTTTGGTTTCGGCTATTTACAACAAAAATAAATTTATTAAAACACAGATACCTA
>NW_012100954.1:165189-166612 GCF_000951045.1 Mandrillus leucophaeus | reverse complement strand
CCTGTGTTAGTTTGCTGAGAATGATGGTTTCCAGCTTCATCCATGTCCCTGCAAAGGACATGAACTCATCCTTTTTTATGACTGCACAGTATTCCATGGTGTATATGTGCCACATTTTCTTTATCCAGTCTATCATTGATGGGCATTTGGGTTGGTTCCAAGACTTTGCTATTGAGCCTGTATAGTCAAGACAATCCTAAGAAAAAAGAACAAAGCTGGAGACACCATGCTACCTGACTTCAAACTCTGCTACGAGGCTACAGGAAACAACAGATGCTGGAGAGTGTGTGGAGAAGTAGGAATGCTTTTACACTGTTGGTAGAAGTGTAAATTAGTTCAGCCGTTGCGGAAGACAGTGTGGCCATTCCTCAAGGATCTAGAACCAGAGATACCATTTGACCCAGCAATCCCATTACTGGGTATATACCCAAAGGATTATAAATCATGCTGCTATAAAGACACATGCACACATATGTTTATTTCACCCACTTTTTTTAAAAGAAAAGATGGAGTAAGGAAATTGCCCAAGGTAACAGCTATTAAATTGACAAGCCTGAAGTTACATACGGGACCATGTAAATGTAAAACCCCTAATAAAACACTGCAGTATAGCTCCAGAATGGCAGTTCCCACACCCATGAGCTTTTACTGTTATTCCTCTCCCACCTGCCTGACTGCTTTTTGTGTGTGTATGTGCATTTTTTTTCTTCTGCTGCTGCTCATCTCCTAAATGTGGAAGTTTTACAAGGTTATACACATAATCATCTCTTTTCTTTCTTATTACCATCTCCTTTCTGGATCTCAGTCACTTTCAATTCTTCAAAAGGGGTTATTTTATCCTGACACCTCTCCTAAGCTTAACTCCCACTCCCAAGGGGCTACATTGTGTTCTCACTTGAACATTTAGCAGTCTGCAGTGGCTTGCTGTCCTTGGGTTATGTGGATCATAAATGCTTTTCTTTTTTATACTGGAATCACCTATGCCTGACAGACCACTCATCTCCCTTCATTTCCTTCATTCCCGTCAAAGCAACACCCATACAAACAGTTTGTAGTGGAGTATTATTCAAAATGTTGAGGCAAATGGAGGAGGATCAAAGGGGAACAAAACAAATGTCAAAAAGCCAAAAAGAAATAGAGATCCCATTTTTCTAAAAATGCTTTGGCTATTTCTTCCCACAGAATCAGAGGCAGATTTTCCATTAAGCTAATGAAGTTTAAATTTCTGCTCTTAATGCAACCAGGCTTCTTTCCAGCCCTTGGAAACAGCCCTAGCAATGTGCCCACTTGGCCATATATTTTTGTAAAATCTGCAATTGCGGTCGGGTGCGGTGGCTCAAGCCTGTAATCCCAGCACTTTGGGAGGCCGAGACGGGCGGATCAAGAGGTCAGGAGATCGAGACCATCCTGGCTAACACGGTGA
>NW_012100954.1:159313-164144 GCF_000951045.1 Mandrillus leucophaeus | reverse complement strand
AGATAATTAGCATATCCATCACCTCAAACAGTTGTCATTTCTTTGTGTTGGGAACATTCAAAATTCTTTCTTCTAGCTATTTGAAAATATACAGTAAATTATTATTAGTTATAATCACTCTACAATGCTATAAAAAGCTAGAACTTATTCCTCCTATCTAGCTGTAATTTTGTATCCTTTAAACAACCTGTTTCTATCCTTGCTCCTTTCTATCTTCTAGTAACCACTGTTCTACTCTCTACTTCTGTGAAACAAATTTTTTTAGGTTCCATGTATGGGTGACAGCATATGGTATTTGTCTTTGTGCACCTGGCTTATTTCACTTACTATAATGTTCTCCAGGATCATCCATGTTGCTGCAAGTGACACAGTTTCTTCCTTTTTATGGCTGAATAGTATTCCATCTTGTATATATACCACATTTTCTTCATCTGTTCATCTGTTATTGGGCACCTAGGTTGATTCTATATCTTGGCTATTGTGAATAGTGCTGCAATAAACATGGGGGTGCAGATATCTCTTCAATATTCTGATTTCCTTTCCTTCAGATAAATACCCATTCGTGGGATTGTTGGATCATATGGTAATTCTATTTTTAGTTCTTTGAGGAACTTGCATAATGTTCTTCATAATGGCTGTACTAATTTACATTCCCAACAGCAGTGTATAAGGGTTCCTTTTTGTCCACATCTTTGCCAGCATTTGTTATTTTTTCTCTTTTTGATCATAGCCATTCTAACTGTGGTGAGATGATATCTTCTCATGGTTTTGGTTTGCATTTCCCTGATGATTATTGATGTTGAACATTTCTTCACGTATTTGTTGGCCATTTGCATGTCCTCTTTTGAGAAATGTTGATCCAGATACTTTGTCCTTTATTTTTATTGGAGTATTTGGTTTTTTTTTCTGTTGAGTTGTTAGAGGTTTTTTTGTTTGTTTGTTTGGTTGGTTTTTTTTTTTTTTTTTTTTGTATATTCTGCATATTAACTCCTTGTTGGATAAATAGTTTGCAAAATTTTTCTTCCGTTCTGTAGGTCATCTCTTCACTCCCTTGATTGTTTACTTTGCTGTGCAGAAGCTTTTCAATTTGATCTAATCCCATTTGTCTACTTTTGCTTTTGTTGCTTTGCTTTTGAGGTCTTACCCAAAAATCTTTGCTTAGACCAATGTCCTGAAGTATTTCCCTTGTGTTTTCTTCTGTGTTGTTATTAATCTCAAAAGTACAATAACACTATCTTAAACTCATGGAACTTCATACATTGCTTCATGGGAACCCATCCAGTATTTTATGAATGGTTTTTATGGCTAAAACACAATTTGGGTTATATCTAGATAAACAAAATAGCTATTATAAAATTCATAAGTATACTGCTTTAAAAAAAATCTGTTGAAAAGGTAAGCATTTATTACCTTCAGCAGGATATAACCTGTATGAACTAAATCTATTAAGGATGAACTTAGGCTGCATTTTGAAAACTATATACCTGTGACATTCACAGGGACTTCAAAATGCAATGTGTCATCTTTCCTAATGGGTGATATTGGCTTTAACAACTGGGAAGCGGCTGTTAGAAGAAAACAGATGTTCTTAGTTGACAGAGGAAGTAATTTTAAGCATTATAATTAATGCAACTATGCTAAATATATATATATACGCTAAATGTATAAATATATATGCAAAAATAATATGATATAAAATTCAACAACAAGTAAGCAACTATAAGCATTATAATTAATGACTGAGAATAAGTTACCTCTCACCTGATTCTGAGAAATTTACCTACTGGCATGTATGCAAAAACTAATAAATCAGGACCTATAGATTGGATTAGGGTGATTATACAGTAAAATAAACTGTGAGTTAGGAGTTGGGTAGGTATCAGTGTGACTCAGGGAAAACAATGTGACAAGGGAAGGCAGGGATCAGATGGAACGGACATAAGAACAAAGTAAGAATGAAATTAGACACCAATCATTCAAGTAATAGTGATATGCATTTTGATACTTAACTGTATGGTATTTAGTGGGTTGGAACAAGTAGGTGATGTTCGATACAAGAATGGGTCTTTGCAAAGTTTCTGTTAGGATAACTTAAACAGGCATTTTGGTGAATAAAGTTTGGTTTTCCTTTGTTACAAACAAAGCCAAGATACTACTTAACAGCCACCTTAAAGGATGCACTTTTAGCAAGCATTGCTTAAAAGTACTGTCTCTTCTCATGCCTATAATCCCAGCACTTTGGGAAGCCGAGGTGGGCAGATCACAAGGGCAAGAGATTGAAACCATCCTGGCCAAAATTGTGAATCCCCGTCTTTATTAAAAATACAAAAATAGCTGGCAGTGGCGCGTGCCTATATTCCCAGCTACTTGGGAGGCTGAGGAGGAGAATCATTTGAACCTGGGAGGCAGAGGTTGCAGTGAGCTGAGATTGTGCCATTGCACTCCAGCCTGGGCAACAGAGCCAGACTCCATCTCAAAAAAAAAAAGTAGTGTCTCTTTGTGCTTGAAAACATCGCCTGGAGCAAATTTTTTTCATCACTGTCTTTTAAAACTAATGCTATAAAAGGAATATTTTGGTGCCTAGCAGTTCTTTGTTTCCACTGGACTGACTGAGAGGAATGAGTGTAAGCTTAAATACAACGTTAGAACTCAGAAAGAATTTTCAACAGTAAGCAGGCCAACATCATAGTCAAAAGTGTGAGCTTTGGAGTCAGGATGCTGGAGTTCATTCTTGAAGTTCTACTACTTACAGCCTATGCCATACTGAGAAGTAACTCCGTCTTTCTTAATCTCTATCTCTACCGCTGTGAAAAGGAGTTAATGGTACCCCTTATGGTAGTAATGAGTATTAAATAAGTTAATTCATGCAAAACACTTAGTAGCCAGTGCCTGGTACATACTAAGTGCTAAATACATGTGAAATAAAATTATTAAAAATAGCTAAACAAAATTATAGACAGAAAGTCGATTAGATGTTACCAAAGGCTAGGGATGGAAGGGAATGGGGAGTTGTTGCATAATGGATACAGAGTTCCTGTTTAGGGTGATGAAATATTTTGGAAATAGATAATGATAATGGTTACAAAACATTGTGAATATAGTTAATGCCACTGAATTGTATACTTAAATATGGTTAAAATGGAAAATTTTGAATATGGTTAAAATATGGAACATTTTACCATGATAAAAAGAAAGTAAGCATATAATTGATGGTTGTCACTCAGGTTTAGACCTGTTCCACACTCTCTTTCCTTTGATTTTGCCTAGTGCCAGGAAATATACATAAGCATACTTTCAGATCTAACACACTGACTACTTTCAGTGCCGTCTCCAGTGTACTGTGGCATACAAAGGAAGACTCCTGAGACAATTTATCCTCCACAATGTCCCCTAAGCCAGTGGACGTCATTTTGGCAGTCTGAGGAGCCTGTAGGGTGCATGATCGTGAGAGAGAGGTTCCCTTCAATAGGCCCCCACAGCCTTGGCCATGAAGCTTGGCTTGGGAGGGTGGTCCTGATGGCCCAGGTTGCCTCAGAGAGGAGGCACAAGGCTGTGGCTTTATGAGACAAGCTCAGCCATGGTGCTTATCAGTCACTGCCAGATGTGCCCAGATGTGCTATGTTCCATTTCATTTAGGTCAAGCAATCAAACACAAAGATTCAAAATATAAAACCAACTTTTATAATGTAATTTTCAAACCAAAAATGTTGCTAATTTAGCAATAGATTGGTGACTATCAAGGGGGTTTATTATGTGGTGTACAAAAGCTAAGGAAAGCTATGTCCAAGCGGGACTTTTTTCCCTGAGATTTCTTCTAACTACTTGGTGGCTTTCGGAAAACCTAGAGTTTTTAAATAAACATGGCTCCTTACTACATTGGAATTATTTAATAATACAATCGACTATCTATCCATACTTGAAACATATAGTTGGACTATTTGACTCCAGAAATTCTTTTGAATTCTGTGATTCTATGTATTATACTCACCGACCCAGCATTATTAGACATTAATAGAAAAGATGCACCATTACAAATCATTCCCTTGGCCAAGCTATGAAAATACATATAAAAAATATGTGTTAATAATTTTGTAATGTAATATGTTTCTAATGGATCTAAATGATTAAGCTTGATCGTTATTGTTCGTTCATTAGTAATAATCATGTTAATTATTTTTAGTCTCATTTCATTCTGAATAGGGACAAATGTGTCTATAACTTCATACCTAAAATATTTAAGTCAATACCTTACTCAACTACTGATGTTAGATGAGAGATATTAATTTGTATTCCATGTGAGGTCATTATGTCATTATGTTTTTAGTTATTTCACACATATGTGTTGAGTGCTGACTTTGTACAGGGCATTGGAAATATGATGGAGAAAATTGGGCAACATTGTTGCCCTTGTAGAGTCTATTCCAATCTCCTTCAAAAAATAACCCATATATCTTAATAATTTAAATGCTAATATGCCATACTGCAATGCATCTATTATTGTACTTGGCATAGCAACTCTGTGGAAAAAAAAGTATCTCTGTTTTATAAAAGAGGAAATTACTTAAGACATTATCAGGTCGAGTTAATAATGTAGATTGCCTCACTGTATTTGTTGTTTGGTAAATTCCATATCATTATTTTAGATATCTTAGAAATGTGGGAGAAACTTGAAAATTATATAGGTAGATAGACACTATCATTCTGAGCCTTGAAAATGATAGTTCAATGTTAAAAACGTTATAGTAATAAAAGAAATTTTATTTTTTTAAGAATTTTAAAGAAAATTTTAAGAATCATGTATTTAAATTTTTTTTTTTTTTTTTTTTTTTTT
>NW_012100954.1:145532-158538 GCF_000951045.1 Mandrillus leucophaeus | reverse complement strand
TACTGAAAGAATCGATAAGTTTATACACCAAGCAGTTCATAGTGGTTACTTCTAATGCAGTTTTTTTTCCTTTTACCTGGAGCCCAATAATTCTTTGTTATGGGTCTGTGCATTTTAGAGCGATTAGCAGCGTCCCTCACCTCCAGCCACCAGATACCAGTAACATTCTCCCTCCCCCATTATGACCACCAAAAATGTCTCCAGACATTGTCATGTGTACTTATAGATTCTTTCAGTATATTTATGTACCCATGCAAAATTCACACCCACATGCTGTGCAAATGAAATAATAAAATTGTACCTATTTTTTCTATAACTTGCTATTACTACTTATTACAAGATGGAGGTCTTTCAATCAATACATTTAGTTCTATCTCATTCTTGAGAACATAGCATTCTATATGTATATGCAAATATATCATAATTTATTTAACTCTTGTTATATATATTTTTTCCTTCCTCAGCCTCCTGAGTAGCTGGGATTACAGGCCCCCAGCACCACACCCAGCTAATTTTTATATTTTTAGTAGAGACGGGGTTTTGCCATGCTGGCCAGGGTGGTCTGGAACTCCTGACCTCAGATAATCCGCCCGCCTCAGCCTCCCAAAGTTCTGGGATTACAGGCATGAGCCACTGCTCCCGGCTTAACTCTTGTTTTATTAATGGACATTTGAGTTGTTTTTACTCTTTTACTATTTCAGATGGTTTCAATGCACATCCTCATATGTGCACTTTTTGTGCAAATGTGTAAGCATTTCTGTAAGACTATTTCCTAGAAGTGAAATTGCAAAGTTAAATTGTATGAACACTGGGTACTGCCAAGCCCTTCATAAAGGATATACGCAAGTTTATTCCCACCAACTGTATATGAGAATGATAGGAATATCTTCAATTTTTCAAGTATGTTTTGATAAAATGCATTTAATGAAAGCAAATAAAATTGTGCTTGATTTCAAGACTCTTCGGACAAAGTCACAAAGGCCTATCAGGCTGGATCGAAGGACATAATAATGGTCATTAGACAGTACAATATGATGATCATGGAACTCATTTTGCTCCACAAGCAATAACACTGAGATGACTAACTCCCATAGCAGGTATATCCATTGTCTATATTGTTAGGGAAATTTACCCGAGAGCTAATGGATTCTGGCTGCCTTGTTAACATGATCCAGTCTGTCATCAGCCTTCACCTAACTGCCTCGTAACTGAAGTAACAGCAGTTGTCCACAGAATTTATAGCAACATGGATTTTCAGTAAGGCAGAGGAAAAATAAACCTGAAAACAAGTTGCCTACTGAGATAATTAGAAAAGAAACCATGAATAAATGAATTCTAAGAATTAGATATTTGGGGGCTAGAAATGGAATCAGTAAAACATGAATTAAATAATCTCTTAGCCCTAACCTTCCCAAAAAGAACAACTGCATAAATAAGGCTCAGGTATATAATACAGGAATGCCACTTAACCCACTACTTTTCATATGAAACTGAAAGAGCTGGTTGTAAACCATGGTAGATTTGTTGGCACAAAGAGTGTCATGTAACAAGAGGTCTCCAATTGCATAATCGTTTTGTCAACAACTCTTTAAAATCTCCATCAGTTATGTGACATTTCTTGCACACTGCTCTGTCACTGAGCTATTTGTCCCACAGAAAGGCCAGGCAGACCAGTCATCTGTGAATAGCTGCTGAGTTTACAGTGTCAAAAAAGGTAGATACTTCCTCTTCTTTCTGCATCTTAGGAGGGTAAGCATACATTTAAAATCGGTTACGTAATTATTTAACTACCTTAATGATAAGAGTTGAAGGTGCTATGAAAAGATATAGCAGAGCGCCTGACCTAGTCTATGGTGTGGATGGGAAAGGCATTCTTAAAGAAGTGATATTTGAGATTGGGCGCGGTTGCTCATGCCTGTAATCCCAGCACTTTTGGAGGCCGAGATGGGCGGATCGCTTGAGCTCAGGAGTGTGAGGCCAGACTGGGCAACATGGCAGAAAACCCATTTCTATGAAACATACAAAAATTAGCCAGGCGTAGTGGTACACACTTGTAGTCCCAATTATTCGGGAGGCTGAGGTGGGAGGATGGCCTAAGCCTGGGAGGCAGAGATTGCAATGAGCTGGGATTGTGCCACTGCACTCCAGTCTGGGTAATAGAGCCAGACCCAGTCTCAAATACATACATACATACATACATACATACATACATACATACATACATAGAAGTAGTATTTGAGCCATGATGGGGGAACTGTATCACTTGTACCTTTAAACACTTTCAGCACTTTGTATCACACTTAGTGTTCATTTCATATGTTTCCTAGTGTTGATTTTTCTAGAATTAAGCTCCTCTATAGCGTGAACGTTTCATAAAGAAACATAAATCTTTGTCTCATAAATCTTTGTTTTTTATTAATAATTTACACAGTTCATGACATATGGTGAATGTCTAATTAGTAGTTTCTTTTATTTATTCATTGGTTTATTCATTTATCAATGTGTAAGATGTACCCACTGCTATCTAAGTCCCAAGAAATGGTAATGACCCAGTTGAAAGGGTCCCTGCTCTCATAAGTTTTACTTTCTGGTGTTAGTGGGGTGCGGTGTCCAGACAACATACATGGAAACAAGTAATTTGTAGCATCAAGTACTGCAAAGAAAATAAAATAGACTAATGTGACAGAGTGTGAGCATTAGTGGTTAGGGAAGCCTTTTTTAAATAAATGGAGTTTGAGCTTTGAATCTTATACCAACAGAATATACCCTCCAACCTTCCTTGTCAACTTTCATTCATTGAAGATTCTGACATATGGTTGATGACATTCTTCCACCGTACCTTCCTTGGCTCATTCAGTATACATGTGGATAACCCAAATGTTTTAGTGTGTTTTGTGTTGCTATAACAGAGTACCACATACTGGGTAATTTGTAGTGAAAAGAAATTTATTTTTTACAGTTCTGGAAGCTGGGAAGTCCAAGGTCAAGGGGTCCGCATGTGGTAAGGGCCTTTTTGCTGTGTGCTTCATCCCATAGCAGAAGTTGGAAGGGCAAGTGAGCATAAGAGCAAGAAGGGACCAAACTTTCTTTTATACAGGCGCACCCTCAGGATAACACACCTACTCCAAGAAAATGACATCAATTCATTCATGAGGGCAGGATCCTCATGACCTAATCACCTCCTATTAGGCCTTATCTCCCAACACTGTTGCATTAGAAATTCAGTTTCCAACACATGAATTTTGAGTGACACATTCAAACCATAGCACCAACCAATACTCTGTCTTTCCAGTTCTTTGATCTTCTCACCTCCTGCGTTCTACCATTACTCACTCCTATGGTCATAACCTTGACCTTATCCTCATCTATAACTACATCACTCCCTAAATTTCACTTTCAAGCATTCTACCTTTTGGCCACCACTTCCTATCCTTTCATCTCATATGCCATAGTATCTTTACTTCATTAATTGTTTGACTTTGTTGAACATATTAATTATTTTACCTAAACACTTTTCTAATGCACAACTTGATTTCAAGGTTCATCAATAATACCACTTTGATTGGTTCATCAATCTAAACACACCTTTATGAATACCCTTAACTTTCTTGCTCTTTCTCCAAATATCATATTGCCCAGCAAAAGCCCAGACCTGGGTCAGATGTAATCCTTGGCCTCCATTCTGCTCCTGAGCAGCTGACTGTGGCTGGAGAAAAAACATACAACTGCACTGACTGGCCACTCTTTAAATTCATGAGCACAAATCTCAAAAGGGCATGCAGAGCTACCATTCCTTAGAATGCTTTTCTTACCCCTCTCTTCAGAACAACTACTTCATGCCCATTTCTGTCTCATCAAGTTTTAACAGCTTTCTCTGTCAAAGCACCCTTCCCAATCTTTACCCACCCTCCTCCTACTATTGGCCTTGTCTCTACCTTCTTTGGGATTTAAATGAAAAGAAGCAATTAGCCTTGAAAAGATGTGGGAAAAAATTAAAGGATACAATTGTAATTCCTTTTCCACATCACTGCTCAAGAATGCCTGGCATAAAATTGTGTCTATTTAGTGTGAGCTTAAAATGTTTTGTAGACTTGAATTTTTAAAATTAAAGCAATCATCAGATACTTTTTTCATTTCAATATTTACCATGTTTTAGGCCCTACTGTGATCTTTCTTTTTCCTTTGCCCACAATTAAAACTTGCAATATATTTTTAAGATCTCTATGTTCAAGTTAAGATCATAGTTCAATAATAGTTTTCAATTGATTTTTATTACCTTATTGTAATCCCTCAAGGGGAAAATGGCCTTACAGCATTTAGGAACCCTACTTTTCACTTCAAAACAAACTGAATTTTTTCAATAATGTATTTTTTTTCTTTTAACCAGTCTACACAAAGACAAGTAGTTAAAATGAGCCACTTAATGGTTTTATACATAATATTTTTAAGCGTTAAAAATTACTTCATAGCTAAAAATCATTCCTTTCAGGAACTCCTGTGAAGGAATTTCTACTTCAATCTGTAGGTTGATTGTTGATGTTTAAGCAGCTGTAAGGAAAGTACTCCAGATATTTAGAAGGGTGTTTTATAATAAGATCTCTAACAAACAGATAACTTCTCAGTTATGAATTGAGTTATAACCCTTCATTAGTTTATTCTGCCTTCTATTTGTCAGATAGGTAGTGTAGGTTGTAAAAGATTTTTTAAAAAAAACCTTTTTTCTTTTAAATTAAGTATCTTTAAGACGTAGAGCTCTGACGACTTTTCCTGTAATTAAAACTTACATACACAAAAGTAGCTGTCCAATTAGTGGCACATTGGTAAGTGAAAACTGATGGCTTTAAGTATAGACTTTAATCTAAAACTACTAGAAAGTTTCATTTATTCACTGAAAGACCTGAAATTATCTGCATGTGGAAATCACCTAAAATAGATATGGAATCACTTTCATAAGGGACTGAATCATTTAGGAAGTTGAAATGTAAATTGTCACATGCAAATATTAAATTTTTTTAAAAGTTTGTCTCAAAAAAAGGTTAACATGTAAATGTTTTACTTTATTGACTATTTTGCAATCATATTATTTTCTATACTGATTTTAAAATATTGCAATAATTTAAATTCAAACTGAAGCTCTATATGCTTCCAACAGCATTTGAGAAATAGGCATTTGTTATATAAAATGAGCTGAAATGTACAGCTCACATATAATAAAATACCCTGAGGCTTCCTTTTAGTGATTTTTGGAACTTAAAGCCATTTTCCAGAAATTCAATAAATTCATGAATTATAAGTTTTTTGTTTGTTTGTTAGTTTGTTTGAGACAGAGTCTCTCTCTGTCACCCAGGCTGGAGTGCAGTGGCGTGATTTCGGCTCACTGCAACTTCCGCCTCCCGGGTTCAAGTGATTCTCCTGCCTCAGCCTCCCGAGTAACTGGTATTACAGGTGCCCACCACCACGCCTGGCTAATTTTTTTGTATTTTTAATAGAGACGGGGTTTCACCATGTTGCCCAGGCTGGTTTCGATCTCCTGAGCTCAGGCAATCTGCCTACCTCGGCCTCCCAAAGTGCTGGGATTACAAGCGTAAGCCACTGCGCCCAGCTGGAATGACATCTGTCCTACCTTTGAGCACTTACTTTGTGTCGTTTCTGTGATGCTTTTCTGTGAGAGCTCACAGATCTGTGAGACAAGGCAGCGAGGGTAGTGGGCTGCTCCTTACTCCCAACTTAATCTCAACAGACACCATTTTTTCCCGTAAATCAATGTGAATCTTCCACATAATTATCCCCTATTCTAATGAACCCATAATAGAAAAATGATGTTATACAGTTAAGAAGGTTATACCAGAGCAGGAGTCTCTACTATAAGTTAATCTTAAAATGAAGTGGGTACAAAGTCCAATCAAGTGGACTTTTGGAGAGATTTTCTCTCTAAACACATACCATTATGGCACATTTTAAAAAGCAATTTAACCATCCCAAGAAAAATTCTGAAACACTTATTTTTTGCTTTCAGAAAAGCTTTCTGGATAATTAAATAATATATATAAATAACCCATAAAATAATTTGTTATATTTGAATATGGTTTAACAGTTTCATAGAGCTACAGAATACATTATGTCATTTGATGCACTCTCTCAGAAAGTCATTGAAATATGTATGACAGGATTCCATATCCTAGAGATGAGGTAGTTGAGGTAATAAAGGCATTTATTACCTGGATTTTTTTTCTGGTCTCACACAACCAGAAGATGTCAGAACAAGGAATTAAAGTCTCATATTCTGATGCCAAATGTGTCTTTAAAAATAACTGACCCTATTGATTTAATACTGTGAGAAAACAGTTTAACTGTATTTGACACAGTTAAACTGTGTTGCTTGGTATTAAAACTAAAGTCATATTTAGTAGCCATTCTTCTATTTTAAGGCGACAGTAGTAAACCTGTTTTATGTGGTAAGCCATACAAAAAGCTGGGAATATAAATTTTAGAGTCAACATCTTATAGGACCTATCAGAATATGGTTCCACTCAAAATCAGTCTACTTCCACTGCCTCAAAGGTTCTTGATGGACAGATGTAAGGCCAAGCTGCTAAGTGTTACACTTGTTTCAGAACAAAATGGTTATCTATATGCCTTTTGGCACAGCAAACTAGGGTCTGATATAAGTATTTGTCCATGCCTTTGGACAGATTCAAAACTGATTTTGGGGAAAAATAATCTGATCTCACCTATAGTTAGCCCCCTGTTATAGCTGCAAGAGTATGTTACTTCTGTGAGCTAATCCAAACTTCTGATTTTTTACAAAAACATACAGACTTTCTTGCCCATGTGTTTGAATCTAAAGTGATGCATGTTCTCCTAATAAACAAATCAAAACTACAGCAATTCAGGGACAAATCAGAAAATTAAAATTGGAAGTAACTTTGGTCTAGCAGCTACCAAAAGCTGGCTTAAAATCTCAGATGTTTTTAGAGAGTAAAAATGAAAAGGACATTTCAAAATTCATTCCTCTGGATTTTCTGAGCTCCAAACTTGAATTGAATAAAGTAATGCAAAACAAACAAACAAACAAAACAATGCCTCTCAGAAATGCCTTTGAGAAAAAACTAAGTTGTGATTGAACCTAAGAGAGACAGAGAAAGTAAGATTTTGAAGGCTTTTTCTGTTTCTTTGCAAAACAGTAATAAAATATTGACCATCACTTTAAGGTATTTCTCGTATAAACTACTCTTAAAATTCAAACCATGGAATAAGTCTGTTTCTTCAAGAAAACCTGTATGCACCATTTTGTTGGATGTTAAAAACTCTTCAGATTTTTCTTTTAGACTTTGTTGCTGGGTGGATCTCTTGCCCAGTTCCTGGCACACATTACTGTCTCCTGGCGTTTTTTGTTGCCACAAAAAAAGGTTATATTTGCAAGGTATAGATTTGAGGAATATGCAAAGTATAAATTTTAATTAAAGATACACATCTCTAAGCAAGGCCTAGAAGGGAGACTGTGGAAGAGTCTTCATACGATTTTATTGTGGTACTCTCATTGCTTTCAAGGCATTTTCCTATTTCTCTTAACTAGCCTTAGGCCCCTTTTTTTCTGTCTTGATCAATTACTTTACTTTCAATTTCTTTTCAGAATTGAAGTTTTCTATCGTTTTACTTAACACTTGAAATACTCTGTGATAGGATCAGGAGTTTTTTGTTTCTATACATTTAAGTATATGTTTTGTTTGTATACATTTAACATTTAGATATGCTGTATTTTAAATATCTTATTATGTTTAAGATGTTTACAAAGTGGAAAGGTGTAGCTCCTTGAAGAAAGTTAGTAAAGAAAAAAATAATTGTTAAAACACAGAAGTAGAGGGACTAAGACTCAAACAGAGTCAGAGAGAAATTATGAGTTAAAATGACCATTTACTTCAATAGATACTTACTGAACTATAAGGGATAATGTTTGGTACTACAGGGTTTTCAAAGATAAGTACAGGCCAGCTCTTACCTCTAAGGAATTTAAATTTCAGTAGAAGGAATTGAAAATACACAAATTACTATAGCATGTGAGGACTTCAAAAGGTTCAAAGGATAGAAATTACCTCCACTTGGTGTGATCTAGACAGAATTCAAAAATGCAAGTTAGAATTAATCGGGCCACATGTTAAGAGTCAGGGCAATTGCTATTATAAAAATGCCACGTCAAGGTCTGCTAGTTCCATTGGAGCTAGTTTTAAGAGAAGGCAGGCTCGGCCAGGTGCGGTGGCTCACGCCTGTAATCCTAGCACTTTGGGAGGCCAAGGCAGGCGGATCACAAGGTCAGGACATCGAGACCATCCTGACTAACGTGGTGAAACCCCATCTCTACTAAAAAAATACAAAAAATTAGCTGGGTGTGGTGGGGGGCGCTTGTAGTCCCAGCTACTTGGGAGGCGGAGTCAGGATAATGGCATGAACCCGGGAAGGGGAGCTGGCAGTGAGCCGAGATCGCGCCACTGCACTCCAACCTGGGTGACAGAGCGAGTGTCCATCTCAAAAAAAAAAAAAAAAAAAAAAAAAAGAGAGAAGGTAGCTCTGGGGGTAAATCATAAGAAAGATGTCTACCCAGGAATGAGATGGTAATGATGATGATGTTAATGGGGATAGTGATCATGATGATAATTATTCAACACAAGCCTGCTTATTAGGACAGGCACTGGGAAGACCCTGTGATTTAATAATGGAAAAGACTCACCACTTGCCCTCAAGGAGCTCATGGTTTAGTGAGGAAAGAGATCTAATCAAAGGATCCCACTGATAATTTGCAGGCATGACTGCGAAATCCTACAGAGAAGTCAGAGCTGCTGCATTGCACAACTACAAAAACTGCCATCCACATTGTGCGTGGGAAGTGGGATGGGGGATTTGATCTACTCAGGAATGCCTGAAATGCTTTACTAAGGTAATTGGTTTGAATTAACATCTAAAGGAAGAAGATTTGTTGGTAAAGTAGAGGGAAAGAGTGTTCTCAGAGAAAACAGCATGTGCAAAGAGCCTGTGATGGGGACAGTATGGCACATTTGAGGAAGGGAAAGACGGTCAGTGTGCCTGGGGCACAGAGGCCAGGAAAGCCTGGTATATGATGAGGTTTTAGAGGCAGGTAGGGGTCAAACTATGACGGCTTGTAGGTCATTAACATTTTAGTCTTCACCCTCCAGCCAAAGAGAAGCTATTCAATATTTTAAGTATGGTCAGATTTGAGTTACTCAAAGATCACTTTGGCACAAATGTGGAGAAGATATTGGAAGAGTGTCAAAGCGGGAGTGAGAAGAAAAATCAGGAGGTCTATTCAATGTGACTGGAACTGTGATAATAATGAAGATACATGAAAATGAATTGAACTGTAGCTGTATAGCAAACCCTATTCTCAGTGCTTTATGTGCATTATTGAAAGCATGCCTGGAAAATAGTGGTGTTCTGTCAAAATAAGTTCACATTTCCACATCACCTGCAGGTTCACTGCATTAATCAAGCAAAATGCTGTTGCTTTAGAGTCAACTGGACACCCAAAAGGTAAGACCAGGGACTGAGACTTCATCTGATAATATTTTATTGTAAATTATTTTGGCTCCATATCTCTCTGGTGCTAGGTAGAGGCAGATGTCAGTGTTTGCAGCAAAGATACAGCAAATCAAGAAGTGTAGATGCTTCCAAGCCTCTAAGAACCGAAGCTGCCGGGAATTTGTAGAAATATCTGCCTGCACATATCTGATTGAAAAATGAATCCTCAAACTTCAATTATTATGTTATATCTGTTTACTTGTATCTCTCAAGTTTTAAGTAAGTTAAAAAGGGATTAAGTATAGTAGCTAATAGGATGGTGTTCCATTGTGTCCATGAATTTCTATTTATTTTTGAGTCATTCATTTATTAAACAAACATTTGCTTTACTGACTACTATGTGAAAGGCACTATTCTAGACACTGAGGACAATAGTGAAGAAGATAGATGAGAATTCCTGCCCATGTGGAGCTAAAGGCAAACCATACACAAGATGTGTAAGTAAAATACATGTCTGTTAGATGAGACATATATAGCAAACAGGATGCGTTCTGTAATTTATACTAAATTAATGCTAGAGAATAGTATGAATCCTGTAATAAACAGTTTTGTCTAATGAGAAAAGTAAAGCAGAGAAACGGAATGTCAAGTATAGATGCATTTGAGGTTTTGATTTTAGACATCTCAAGAAGGCCTCAATGAGTCAGTGACATCATAAATACCTAAAGAAGATAAGAGAACAAGCCATACAAATATTTGAGGCCAGAATATTCTTGGCAGAAAGAACATAGGTGCCCAATCTCTGAAGCACTAGCAACTCTTAATTCAAATACTAGTTTTGCTTCATGTTGATTTACAAATTTGTAATATTACTATAAATATCATCTTGTATTGGCACAAAATAAGACTAAGTGAGTTTTGTTTTGGTTTTTTTTTTTGCTTTATCACTGCAAACTCCATTTAATGTGGCATACAAGGTGTTTAGTGTTTTTTTTTTATTATCACAAATTGTATATTTTTTTAATTCCTTTAAGTTAAAAAAGGCAAAGATTATTAAAAATATTAAGTGGGTTATAGATATTTTCACTGCATTTTTAAATTTAAGACAATATTAATAAAGTCATTGATGTCAAAGATGAACATATTACCCCGCCAGATTTTTGTTCATTTTTATTTTATACATTTTCAAATTTTATAACATTTAAATTCTTTTTGTAACTATAATTTGTACAGATTTTTCAGATGGTGAATGTATAATAAAAGTAAAACAGAACATAGCCGGGCTTTGTGGCACATGCCTGTAATCCCAGCTACTCGGGAGGCTGAGACAGGAGGATCACTTGAACCCAGGAGGCTGGAGGTTGCAGTGAGCCGAGATCACCTGAACCCAGGAGACAGAGGTTGCAGTGATCTGAGATCACACCACTGCATTCCAGCCTGGGCGACAAAGCAAGACTCTGTCTCAAAAATAATAATAAATAAAAAATAAAAATAAAAATAAAATAAAATAAAAACAAACAAGCAAAAACCCTTAATGATATGAAAGAAAACAACTATGGAGGTTATTGGATTGCATGGTCCAAGAACTCTCTTAGTGGGTAACACCTAGTCCAAGACAGGAATGCGCCCAAGATGCCAGCCATGCAAAACTCTGAGTGCAGAACGTCTCCATGTTGAGCAGTCTCCCTGTGTACAGTTAAAATCTTTCTCTGCGTTGTGGAGAATTCTCATATTAAATACTTTTTAAATGTTTCCTCTTGCATTTATTAAGGTCTGTATTTCAGGAACCTCAATTACCCTTAACTGAATTATTTTTGCCAGTTCTCCATATCTATTAGTTGCATTCTAATTACTTAAATATTTTTCTTTCCAACCATATATTCTGTGACTATCACAAGTCTTCCTTTTAAGTTGGAAACTTTATTTTAAGAATATATTCTGTTCTTTGCTGTTTCTACTTTGCTTCAATGAAGATGTTTTGGTCTTCAAGTTTATTGCCTTTAGGCCTGTGATTTTCTATTTATTAGTGGATTTTTTGTTGCTTTTTAAAAATTATCTCATCCCTGAATCTTCGTTGTTTAATTGATATCTTCCTGTTAAGCGCTTGTGGTACATTTCTTTCTGTTTTGGAGTTACACTTTCTCCTAGGCTGGATATTTTGTTTCTGTGCTATGATTTTGATTGTTTTCTACATTTTCGGTCATCAATTCCATTCCTTTTCCTTCTATTTTACTCACACTTGGGCAGCTTGTTCTAAATTTTCTCTTTGGCTTCTTTCTGCCCTATCTCAAAACTCTTTGTTGTACCCTCCACAGGTGTGGTTTGAAGATGAGGCATTTTGTGTTCTATCCAGAATTTCCTATGACTTGAGAGCCTAATGGGCTGAGAGGAGAGCTCAGCTCGTGGAGCATCTTGTAATATCTGGGCTATGCTCTCATTTCTAGGATTTCATCAGTTGTTTGGTGTGAGAGCTCAATCCATATTATTGGAGAACAGTTCCATTCCTGCAGAAGTTCACCTCAGCCTTTGGGTTAGCCCTCTGACTGCACGTTCTCTTCTCTTCCACTATCAGCCCTGCTATGCATGCCTCTGTTTCTTCAGCTTTTTCCCTGGTGCTATTTCTGCCACTCCTTAATTAGAAGAGAATTATCAGTTAGATCACTTGACAAATCTGGCAGTTTTATTGATAAATTTCAGAATCTGTCTAGTCTCCAGTGTAGCTTCTTAGCCATGTCACATATCTGCAAGTTGCTGAGGAAACTTAGGTTTCTTTCTTTAAGCCAATGCATCATACTCATTTAGTTGATGGTGGTGATTTTGATGTTTTTGCTAGAATATGTGTTGTTGTTTGTTCTACCATCTAAACTAAATCTTCTATTATCCTTTTTATATATTACATATTTTAGCTTTTGCCATTTAGCTGTATACAAACATATTCAAAATCAAGCAATATTGAAACACTGTTGTCCAGAAAATATATTAAAATGAGTGAATATGAAAGCTAAAATAAATTCCTAGTATGTTTCCTAATTTGCCTAATTAGCTGAGTTTCTGCTCATCACATTTTTTAAGAAAATCAAAATTATTATTATCAAAAAGAGCAGACCAGGCACAGTAGCTCACATTGTAATCCCATTGCTTTGGGAGACCAAGGTGGGAGGAAAGCTTGAGCCCAGGAGTTCGAGACCAGTCTCGGCAACATAGAGAGATCCCATCACTAAGAAAAAAAATGTTTTAATTAACTTGGCATGGTAGTGCACATATGTAGTCCCAGCTCCTCAAAAGGCTGGGGCAGAAGAATCGCTTGGACCCAGGAGGTCAAGGCTGTAATGAGCTGTGATCATACTGCTGCAATCCAGCCTAGGCAACAGAGTGAGACCTTGTCTAAAAATAAATAAATAAATAACATTTGAATAATTTAGTCATAAAATATTGTTTATAAATAAAATGTAATGATAGGCCGTGGAATAATGAA
>NW_012100954.1:136696-145367 GCF_000951045.1 Mandrillus leucophaeus | reverse complement strand
AGAAAGAAAGGAAGAAAGGAAAGAAGGAAGGAAGGAAGAAAAAGAAAAGAGAGAGAAAGAAAATCCTTTTTTTCTTTTTTGAGCTATGCACATTTTGCTATGATATCTCTGCTCTCCTCATTTTCTTTTTTGTTTCTTTGCTTATTGTGCTTATTGTATACATGGGTGGCTGTAATCTACATACTCTGAGTATAAAATTCTTATGGTTAATATTGATCCGGGAGTTCCTACTAAATAAAGTTGAAAACCTAGAAGCTGTTTTAGAACTGAGTCAAGAGAAATGGAGTTCTATAATCAAATTATTGTGCAGTTTTTTTTATCTTATTGTCATGGAACCCCAAGAAAAGATGTCTATGTCTAAGGGTAACAACTTCTCATATTGCACATATGATGCTGAAATGCTTCAAAACTCATTTTGGTGTTTCAATAAAGGTATTTACCAAATATGAAATATCAACATTGTACATAAAATTAATTAATTCATTTATTTGATCAATTTATATCAGATGCCTACAATGTGGCAAGAACTCTTCTGAAGACTGGAGACTGCCTAATGAACAAGATAACATCACTTCCCTGACAGACCTTTACTTTAGAATGAGGTAGAAGGACAATAAACCGGTGAAAAAATAAGTAATTACTTTACTGAATTCTTAATAAGCATTCTCAATTTTCACCATATACCATTTCAACCCAGTCATTGCAGACATGAGATCTGAGACGGTGTATTAGCGTAGGCTAGTTGCTGACTCGTGCCTGAATTGTGTGTTCTGGGTGACAGAACCATTCACACTCTGCTAAGCCAAGAAGGCACTACTATGCATAAAAATATATAAAGAGGGGAGAATGAAAAGCTGAAACTCTTTAAAGATTGCCCCATTTATTACTCTACCATCTATAGAGAGGAAATGGTTATAAGGGCTGTTTAAAGGCTGACCTCCATGGTAGATTTTCCTCTCACTGCTAAAATGGCTTTTGTTCACACAGCTGTTTTCAGAACACTTCTTTATAAGATTCTACCTGTCTTTTTTCTCTCAATATATAAAGTATGTCCCGTGCTTCGAGCCTATTAATAAAGCACAATAGGGTTATTCTGACCTTGATTCCTTGTAGAAGAAGCCCAATAAGTTTGTCAGTGCGGCTTCCATAGCTGTCTTGAAATATTAGCTGTCTTTATAAGGCAAGAAAGCAGTACCATACAACATTTTGCTAAATTTGGTTTAGACATAATGCATTTCTGTTCAATTCTTCAGACCACATATACTGGCATTCACTAATTGACACAATATTCATGGCAACAATTTTGCCCAAGTCTGAGATGTGGCAAATAAAGCAATTTAAGTTTCAAGGACAAGTTAGCAGAGAGAACAGAGCATTGTATTTTTTAAAAAGATAAACCTTGTAAAAGGCAGAAAATCAGGATATAACTCTTTGAATCAACACCCCAAATTGTAATTGTGTTCTATTAATTAGTGTAAAATTTTTAGTTTTAAATTTTAATGGGCATTGACATATTCCATGGCAATGATACTAATAGGAAAATACATACAAGCTTTTTTAAAAAAAGACTGATGCATACATCCGATTTATCATGCTTAATTAAGTGTACTGAATTATCAGCTTCGATTGTTGCAAGTGTCATCTCCTTTGATGATACTGACCACGTAATAGGAGACTGTCACGGTCCCATTTGTCTGTGGGTCTGTGATTGATCAATTTTTGACAACAAAGAAATGTTAACAGAGCTACATGGTGGAGCAGTCACTGGAAAAATCCCTTTCACAATGTTTCTGCCTAATTGTGGAGCACCACCATCGCCACACATGACATAGAAACACCATTAAATTTCCTTTTGCTCACATTTAGTGGGACCTATGGGGGTGTGCAGAAATCAATGCGGGATCAGGAGCCTGGAAAATTACATACTTGAAGAATTAATGAACTATAATTCCGTATTACATTCTCAATCACATTGTGCTTGCTTTTCATTAATGAAACTAAATTGGTTTTCCATAGACCGGGTACTTTTAAAAAATGCAATCATGCTTTTGCTCAGATAAAAAAAGAAAAAGTTACCTGCTTTTCAGATGAGACTTGTTCTATCATGAAACATGCCAGTAGGAAATTTATAGAGAAGAACTTATCTGCTGTGTTAACTCAACCTGTTGAAGTGCCTTGAAATTAGCCTTTAAATCCCTGGCTGGAAATTGTAGCTAATGTCCCAGTCTTTATTCTTTTTAAAGAGAAAAATGTTTTTGAGTTAGATAGTACTATATAATATAGTGATAATCAAAGGCCTCTCTGAATAGAATAGGTATCTTCTCATAAAAAATTTCATAGATCAAAATGTAGTTAATATTCAAAATGCTTTTAATATCTTAATAAGTATTTCAGTTGCTTCATATTATTTCTGGGTCCCAAGGCCTAACAACATTTGGACATAGTGTTCATGCTTTTTAAAACTGAAGTCAATGCTTAATTTTTAAAATCTTTAAAGAGGTCTAAAACAGAGCCATTTATAAACTAAAATTAAAACTATTTTCACTTATTTGGTAATGATTAGTTTAGCTAAAGGGAATAGTTCATCGTTTATACATTGTTGGTGGAAGTGTAAATTAGTTCAACCATTGTGGCAAGCAGTGTGGCAATTCCTCAAAGACCTAAAAACAGAAATAGCATTTGACCCAGCGATCTCATTATTGGGCATATATCCAAAGGAGTATAAATTGTCCTATCGTAAAGACATCTGCATGCATATGTTCATTGCAGCACTATTTACAATAGTGAAGACATAGAATCAACCTAAATACCCATGAATGGTAGACCAGATAAGGAAAATGTGGTACATATATATTATGGGATACTATGCTGCCATAAAAAAGAATGAGATCATGTCCTCTGCAAGACCACTGATGGAGCTGGAGTCCGTTATCCTTAGCAAACTAATGTAGTAACAGAAAACCAAATACCACATGTTCTTACTTATAAGTGGAAGCTAAATGATGAGAAGACATGGACACATAGAGGAAAACAACAGACAATGGGGCCTATTGGAAGATGGAAGATGGGAGAAGGGAGAAGATCAGGAAAAATAAATAATGAGTGCTAGGCTTAATACCTGGGTGATGAAATAATCTGTACAAGAAAATCCCGTGACACAAGTTTACCTGCATAACAAACCTGCACATATACCCCTGAACTTAAAATAAAAATTTTAAAAAAAGAAAATAGTTCATCATGCTAGGCATTTTGTACATATTGCTTTCTAATTTAAAAGCCTAACTATATTACAGCATGCTATATATATGTGTATATATAAAGCATATATAATGTATATGTATAATGTGTGTATATATAATATGTATGTGCACATATACATACTATATTTCAGAATCATAAATGAGCCTGTGGCAGTCTAATCTCGTAAAAGTGAATTCTATCAGGATTCATATGTCAGAAACAATTTCATTAATTTCTGGTTGTGTTATCATTATTATATACATATCCCTCAAATTCTGGCCTTTAAGAATCAGTTTACTTTTCTAAGTTATTATCTTTTAAATATCATAGTAATGATATGATAAACTGTAAAAATATAGAGTGTAATACCATTTCTAGATGAGCCAAATTCAAAGGATTTTATGCTTCCACACTCTCACTGTTGTGCTTCATCTTCATTATGTCAGATCTAAAATCAAAATTGCCTGAAGGTATCTCCAATATGGGAATAACCTAATTATATAAAAACCAGTACAGAGTTTTTGTCATTAAGTAGCCATAATTTGGAAACAAATTACTTAAGGTTGGTTCTCACTATGTGATTATGTGATTCTGCACTCTCTTTCATGAAATTGTGATACTCTGCTCGGTTTGAACTTTTCCTTTACACATACTTACCTACATTTCCTGCCACCAAACCATAGAGTGTCATTTCTTTTACAATCTTAAATCAAGTCCCTTTTTTTCAACTTTGTCTCATCCATAAATCTTTTAATGATTTTAGGCTTGCTAATCAGACCAACTACACTCAGCATATTTTTCTGTTTTACTTTTATAAATATTTAACATTCAAGTCTTCAATTAGTTCTTTTTTGATTAGTGTGATTTTATAGGTGGTGTCTATGTGTAGTATTTGTGTTTACCTGTATACCCCTTTCAACTTCAAAAATTCCCGAGTATAAATATATTTTCCCAACATTCCCCACTTTCCTTATCAAATGCCTACAGATTGTGGAAAAGTCCTCATCTATAAAGAGAAGGAATATGTACAAGATGATTATAAGATCATTGTCTGATCAGGGCAATTGTATGTAGCTTAGCTATGCCAGAAATACGTTTCTATACCTAAGGTAATGATATGAGGTGAATACCAGGATCTCCATTCTGGTTTAGGGTAGCAAATTAAGAAGAAGAAAACTTAAGGACAAATGTAATATGAATAGTGTCATATAATAGAATGCCTGCTTCCTCTTTATTTTTTCCTCCATATTTCTGGCTATATTTCAGTACATGCTTAAGTCATCATTCCCTTTTTTCCTTGTTTTGGCCTTTCTTTTGGTACTGTGTCCTCTGTTTTTCACTTTCTCATTACCATAGGATTATTTAGAGTAATTCCAAATTTACTGTAGCACTGAGGTCATTCGACTCTGATTTCTGTTTCGGGAACAATTTTTTTAGGTCTTGATTTTTCAAATCAGAGTCTGACCCTAAACTAGGTTAAGTATATGTATCTCCTTTCTATTTGATCATAGTTTTTACAGGAGAATTTCATTAGCATTACATCTCACTGGCTGAGGTATCTAAAAACCAGTAGGAAGATATTAAAATGTATTTTACAAAGAAAATAGTAATGAGAAATGAGGATGGAGTTACATTTTAAAACTAAAAATGATTTAAGTACTTTTTATCCCGATTCATGAAAGCATATAGAGTTTTCATGTTTCACAGAAGGTGTAAAGCTCCCATCAGATAAAAATGCATACAGTAGGCCAGATGCAGTGGCTCATGCCTGTAATCCCAGCATTTTGGGACGCCGAGGCAGGTGGATCACGAGGTCGGGAGTTCGAGACCAGCCTGACCAACGTGGTGAAACCCCATCTCTACTGAAAATACAAAACTTAGCGGGGCATGGTGGTGCAAGTCTGTAATCCCAGCTACTAAGGAGCCTGAGGCAGGAGAATCGCTTGAACCTGGGAGGCAGATGTTGCAGTGAGCCAAGATCACGCCATTGCACTCCAGCCTGGGTGACAGAGAGAGACTCCGTCTCAAAAAAATAAAAATGCGTATAATAAGTAGATTACTTCATAATTTTCAAAACACTTTTACCGAAGTACTATAAAGTAGATATAATTGTTCTTGTTTGTATAGATGATGAAACTCTGTCAGCAAAGTTAGCAAATTTGTCTTAGACCACAGTCATTAAATGGCTAATGCCAAGATTTGAACTCAGATTTTCTGATTACAGCTACAGGACAGCCCCCAGCTGTAAATAAAGGTCAAATTATTGTAGCCCCTATTGCTATTCATAAAACTCTGTGTGTGTGTGTGTGTGTGTGTGTGTGTGTAATGTCTACTAGTATAGATGCAAAAAAGCACATATGAACTTTGTGATTAATATCTTGTTTTGTTTTCCTGATTAATTTCATCCATTCCTGATAATATTCACCTACTGTCTACGCCATTTCTTCTCCCTGAGTTCGTCTTTTCTTTATTTAGTATTATAGGTGAATGCTAATTATATGGTGACTTCTGAGGTTTTCCATTTTCATTTTTAATTTTCTTAAGGGCAAAGACTGCTGTAAAGCTCTACAATAGGCATTTACTCTCTAAAAATAATTCAGTACACTAAAAAATCTTGGAAGTATCTTTGACGTCTCCTGATCACTCACTCACTACATCACATTTGCCACTGAGTTATGTAATTTTTGAATTACTTTGTAATTCAAACTAGCTTTTGAATCTTTCCAGGAAGTCTTTCCCACTCTTCATCTTGACTGCAACCATTCTTATCAGCCCTCATCTGAACTACCAACAGAGGCTACTAAGTTTTCTTGTCTTTATGGTCCCTGCCTTCAAATTTCTTGTCCAAACTGATACTAGAGTAATTGGTTTCAAATTCAGATGAGACCAATCACTATCCTGCTTCCAGTGACTTCCTATTAGGAGATAAAATCTAAGCTTCTTAGGAATGGGCAATCTTCAAAATCCTACTCCCTTGCCCCTCTAGCTTCATCTTCTCTCATTTCCCTTTCCTTCCCCACTAGACTGCTCCCTTTCACAATAATCATCATTATAATCTGTAATTGAGAATTGTTGGGCAATGTATTCAGCATTCTATTACAGTCCTATGCCTAGAGACATTTAAAATTAGGTTTTTCCAATATCATTCAGTTGGTAAGCGTCAAGAGACTCTGGAACTCAAGCGGTCTGACTTTAGTACACTCTTTAGACTAAGCGTGTGAATTTCATGTCTCTGGGACTTTGCACTTGCTCTTCCATCAATCTAAAAGTGCTCTCCCTCTCACAGATTTTCTAGCAAACTTGTGTTTGTCTCTCAAAACTTTTTTTTTTATTTTGACAATCCTGTCACACAAGAGTTACAATACAAGGATAGCAGTCTATAGACCACCCTTCATCAATTCTAAGATGCACATATTTCACATTTTAACATTCCAAAAATCAGAATGTGTCTAATGATGGTATGTCAGTGTTTAATTGGCAGCATATTTAGTGATACTTATAATCATTATTATGTGCAACTTACAATGAGTGAATTAGTAAGAATAGATAAAATATAATTGTTATTAGAGTTGAGCATCAAATTTGATACTTAGTCTCTTTGAAGGCCAAAACTAAAAGGAGGAGAATATGCTTCACAGATCTGAGGAAGAATGTTCTAAGGGAGAACATTCTTGGCTTCTTAGTGCAGCAGCTTTCAAACTTTAAGGCACACACAGATCACCTGGGGAGTATGTGAAAAGACAGATTATCAGACTCCATTACCTGGGATTCTGATTTCATAGGTCTAGGACAAAGATTAAAAGTATCCATTTTTATATGCCATCCTCAGAGGATTCTGATTCAGGGGGTCCACACTGTGAGCAACACTGCCATAAGGGATATACAATGCTGTTTTCAATGTTTAACTCTCAAGTGGAGCTTCAGAATGTGTGTGGATTGATAGAGGGGATATATCAATAAGGCCCTCATTTCATAGCAAATGCCCAGAAATTATATCTCCAGGCTGTCTTCGTGTAGCATGTAATGAAAGAAAAAGTGAGACCATAATCTGAAAATATATCGTAACATGGTTTTAGGAAAACCAAAATAATACAACCTAGATGTACTCCTTGTATCTAAAATAATAAATGAATAGATTCCTAAAAAGCTGTATTTCCTCCAGGCAGTCCTCGCAGACAATTTTATACACACATGCATATGCATTACGTGTGTGTGTGTGTGTGCTTGTTTTATTAGATGTGAGTCTAATAGGGCACAACTGTGACTTTACGTCCTCAGGGCCTAGCCTAGTGCCTAGCATGCTGCAAATATCCTACAATGTACTTTCACATGCATGATTTCACAGTCAAATGCTACGCTTTCTTGAGGATACTATATAAATACTGAGAACTGAAATAGCCCTGAAGACTATTACAGTATTTATACCATTTCACTTTTCCTTTGATAATGGCAATTATAACTCATATTCAATATTTCTATTCTCTGTATTTATCCTCAATAAAGAATCTCCTCAAATGCTGCCCCATTACAAAATAAACCAAGCATTTTGCTTTCTAGTACTTTCTTCTGTAGGTGCAATTCACCCAAATATATTAAAAGCATTCCCCTACTTACTTGAATTTGTCGTTTAACTCACTAAAAACTATAGGTAAAATGTTTAGTTTGAATTGGTAAGTCAAATATCATATCCTTTCATCACTGAAATTATACAGCTAGATAAATATGGAAAGGGAAATGTTCTATCATATATTCTCACAAAGTCATTCATTTAACCATGGAAATGTGTTATCCAATTTATGTACTTTTCCAAAAGAGTTGCCTTAGAATTATATCAATATATGCTATATTATTGACCTGCAGTAAGCTTATTAAAATAAGATTTCTGATAACCATGGTGGGACATTTTCAGCTGGAAATAATCATAGAATTTTAGGGACCAGAAGCAAACTGGTAATTCTCTACATTTTGTAACATCTGCGGCATTAACCTTTTCTTTCTTCAAATCTATCTGTCAATTTATTTAACAAGTCTAAATTTAGAAAAGGCTATTTCTACTAGAAAGTATCAACGAACTGACAGTTCCATATTTTAAATGAGAATTAATATTTATAATGATGGCCCCAGGGCACTATAAGATTCTTTCAAATCAGTAAAGAAAGATTGAGTTATGTTCAACATAGTTTTAATAGCTAATGGGTTTCTTATCTTGTAATTATTCACAAATGTGTCCTTGGTATATATGACGATCTACTTAATTAGACTCACTCTTTAAGCAGTGCCACCCTTTCCCTAAAAAATTATGGATGAATGATGACTTACTAAGATTAGTATTAGTATACTCATGCATTTTTAAATAATATTCCACTTTTAAGGCAGAGCTTCAAATTCAGGATTTAGAATTTTGCTGGTGGCAAAGGCAAGAGAAAAAGAA
>NW_012100954.1:130943-135592 GCF_000951045.1 Mandrillus leucophaeus | reverse complement strand
CCTTGGTTTCCTTCTAGGGTTTTTATCGTTTTAGATCTTACATTTAAGTCTTTAATCCATCTTGAGTTAATTTTTGTATAAGGTGTAAGGAAGGGGTCCAGTTTCAGTTTTCTGCATATGGCTAGTCAGTTTTTCCAGCACTATTTATTAAATAGGGAGTTCTTTCTGCATTGCTTCTTTTTCTCAGGTTTGTCAACGATCAAATGGTTGTAGATATGTGACATTATTTCTAAGGCCTCTGTTCTGTTCCGTTGGTCTATATATCTGTTTTGGTCCCAGTCCCATGCTGTTTTGGTTACTGTAGTCTTGTAGTATAATTTGAAGTCAGGTAACATGATACCTCCAGCTTTGTTCTTTTTGCTTAGGATTGTCTTGGCTATACGGGCTCTTTTTTGGTTCCATATGAAGTTTAAAGTAGTTTTTTTCTAATTCTATGAAGAAAGTCAATGGCAGCTTGATGGGGATAGCATTGAATCTATAAACTACTTTCGGCAGTATGGCCATTTTCACAATATTGATTCTTCCTATCCATAAGCATGGAATGTTCTTCCATTTGTTTGTGTCCTCTCTCATTTCCTTGAGCAGTGGTTTGTAGTTCTCCTTGAGGAGGTCCTTCACATCCCGTGTAAGTTGTATTCCTATGTATTTTATTCTCTTTGTAAAAATTGGGATTGGGAATTCACTCATGACTTAGCTATCTAGTAGTGTATAGGAATGCTTGTGATTTTGGCACATTGATTTTTTATCGAGACTTTGCTGAAGTTGCTTCTCAGCTTAAGGAGAATTGGGGCTGAGACAATGGGGTTTTATAAATACAAAATCATGCCATCTGCAAACAGAGACAATTTAACTTCCTCTCTTCCTATTTGAATATGCTTTATTGCTTAATGTTGCCTGATTGCCCTGTCCAGAATTTACAATACTTCGTTGAATAGGAGTGGTGAGAGAGGACATCCTTGTCTTGTGCTGGTTTTCAAAGGGAATACTTCCAACTTTTCCCATTCAGTATGATATTGGCTGTGGTTTGTCATAAATAGCTCTTCTTATTTTGAGATACATTCCATCAATTCCTAGTTTATTGAGTGTATTTAGCATGAAGGGGTGTTGAATTTTATTGAAGGCCTTTTCTGCATCTATTGAGATAATCATGTGGTTTTGGTCATTGCTTCTGTTTTTGTGATGGATTACGTTTATTGATTTGCATATGTTGAAACAGCCTTGCATCCCAGGGATGAAGCTGACTTGATCATGGTGGATAAGCTTTCTGATGTGCTGCTGGATTTGGTTTGCCAGTGTTTTATTGAGGATTTTTGGATCCTTGTTCATCAAGGATATTGACCCGGAATTTTCTTTTTTTGTTATGTGTCTACCAGGTTTTGGTTTCAGGATGATGCTGGCCTCATAAAATGAGTTAGAGAGGAGTCACTCTTTTTCTATTGTTTGGTTAGTCTCAGAAGGAATGGTACTTTTTCTATTGTTTGGTTAGTCTCAGAAGGAATGGTACCAGCTCCTCTTTATACCTCTGGTAGAATTCGACTGTAAATTCATCCGGTCCTGGGCTTTTTTTTTTTTTTTTTTTTTGGTTGGTAGGCTATTAATTACTACATCAATTTCAGACCTTGTTATTGGTCTTTTCAGGGATTTGACTTCTTCGTGGTTTAGCCTTGGGAGGGTGTATGTGCCCAGGAATTTATCCATTTCTTCTAGATTTTCTAGTTTATTTGCGTAGAGTTGTTTATAGTATTCTCTGATAATAGTTTGTATTTCTGTGGGATCAGTGGTGATATCACCTTTATCATTTTTTAATTGCATCTATTTGATTCTTCTATCTTTTCTTCTGTATTAGTCTGGCTAGCAGTCTACCTATTTTGTTGATCTTTTCAAAACACAAGCTCCTGGATTCATTCATTTTTTTTTTTTGAAACATTTTTCATGTCTCTATCTCCCTCCATTCTGCTCTGATCTTAATATTTCTTGTCCTCTGCTAGCTTTTGAATTTGTCTGCTCTTGCTTCTGTAGTTCTTTTAATTGCAATGTTAGGATGTTAAGTTTAGATATTTACTGCTTTCTCCTGTGGGCATTTAGTGCTATAAATTTCCATCTAAATACAGCTTTAGCTGTGTCCCAGAGATTCTGGTATGATATCATTCTCATCGGTTTCAAAGAACTTCTTTATTTCTGCCTTAATTTCATTATTTACCCAGTAGTCACTCAGAAGCACGTTGTTCAGTTTCCATGTAGTTGTGTGGTTTTGAGTGAGTTTTTTAATCCTGAGTTCTAATTTAATTGCACTGTGGTCTGAGAGACTGTTTGTTATGATTTCCATTTCTTTGCATTTGCTGAGGAGTGTTTTACTTCCAGTTATGTGGTCAATTTTAGAATAAGTGCAATGTGGTGCTGAGAAGAATGTATATTCTGTTGATTTGGGGTGGATAGTTCTGTAGATGTCTATTAAGTTCACTTGGTCCAGAGTTGAGTTTCAGTCCTGAATATCCTTGTGAATTTTCTGTTGCGTTGATCTATCTAATATTGACAGTGGGGTGTTAAAGTCTCCCACCATTATTGTGTGGGAGTCTAAGTCTCTTTGTGAGTCTCTACAGACTTGCTGTATGAATCTGGGTGCTCCTGTATTGCGTGCATATATATTTAGGATAGGTAGCTCTTCTTGTTGCATTCTTTCCTTTACCATTATGTAATGCCATTCTGTGTCTTTTTGTCCTTTGTTGGTTTAAAGTCTGTTTTATCAGAGACTAGGATTGCAACCCCTGATGTTTTTGGCTTTCCATTTGCTTGGTAAATATTCCTCCATCCCCTTATGTTGAACCTATGTGTGTCTTTGTACATGAGATGGGTCTCCTGAATACAGCACACCGATGGGTCTTTACTCTTTATCCAATTTGCTAGTCTGTGTCTTTTAATTGGGGCATTTAACCCATTTACATTAAAGGTTAATATTGTTATGCGTGAATTTGATGCTGTTATTATGACGTTAGCTGTTTATTTTGCCCATTAGTTGATGCAATTTCTTCATAGTGTCGATGGTCTTTACAATTTGGTAGGTTTTTGCAGTAACTGGTGCCAGTTTTTCCTTTCCATGTTTACTGCTTCCTTCAGGAGCTCTTGTGAGGCGCACCTGGCAGTGACAAAATCTCTCAACATTTGCTTGTCTGTAAAGGATTTTATTTCTCCTTCACTCACAAAGCTTAGTTTGGCTAGATATGAAATTCTGGCTTTGTTTACACCATGATGGGAAAACAGTCTACTCAAGCCTCAGTAATGGTGGACACCCCTCCCCCCACCAAGCTCGAGCTTCCCAGGTCAACTTCAGACTGCTGTACTGGCAGCAAGAATTTCAAGCCAGTGGATCTTAGCTTGCTGGGCTCCATTGGAGTGTGATCCACTGAGCTAGACCACTTGGCTCCCTGGCTTCAACCCCTTTTCCAGGGGAGTGAACGGTTCTGTCTCACTGGTGTTCCAGGCGCCACTGGGGTATGAAAAAAACCTACTGCAGCTAGCTCAGTGTCTGCCCAAACGACCACCCAGTTTTGTGCTTGAAACCTGAGGCTGTGGTGGCATAGGCACCTGAGGGAATCTCCTGGTCTATCGGTTGTTAAGACCATGGGAAAAGCGTAGTATCTGGGCTAGATAGTGCACCGTTGCTCATGACACAGTCCCTCACAACTTCCCTTGGGGAGGGGAGGGAGTTCCCTGACCCCTTGCATTTCCCAGGTGAGGTGATGCACCCCCCGCCCCCTGCTTTGGCTCGCCCTCCTTGGGCTGCATCCACTGTCTAACCAGTCCCAATAACATGAGCCAGGTACCTCAGTTGGAAATGCAGAAATTACCTGCCTTCTGCATTGATCTCTCTGGGAGCTGCAGACCGGAGCTGTTCCTATTTGACCATCTTGCCAACCCCTGATGTTCCATACTTTACCTTCTATCTTGTTTTGTCTTGAACATCAGAGAAGAACTAATTAATTTGTTTGATGGACTATTTTTTATGCAGCTGGAAATAATGAAATTGGATTTGAGCTCAATCGATTATCCATTCTGTATTTTGTACCATCCAGTCTTTCCCCTTTTACTGGTGCCATTTCCTCAACCTGTAAGCATATTCAAGTTTCATTATCTTAAATAATTCCTTAAATCCTTGCTTTTGTTTTCTTCTCAAAATACTAATATAGCCCTCTCCTTTCCTTCATAGGCAAACTTTTTTGAAATGAAATATATATTTCCTGTTTCTATTTTCTTGATGTTCCATTCACTTTTTAGCTCATTTCAATTTGTACTCCCCCTTGTCCCATGTGAATTGCTACATCCAGTGTCCTCTCTTCCATTTTCATTTGACTGAACGATTTTGAGCTGTGGACAGTTCTCTTTGTTGAAATCCTTTCCTACTTTTACTGCTTGGGGTGCCCTTTCTTAAATCCTTCCTTTGATTCCTCTTTTTCAGTCTTGTTTTCTACCATGAGTACTCCTCTTTAGCATTTCCATCCTTTCATTTATTTCCATGGCTTCATTTTTACAGTATATATCAAACAATACCAAATTTGCACCTGATTCTCAATCTCTCTTGAACCCCACACCTGTATTTTCAATAGCCAATTTGACATAATTACCTGGATTTCTCACAAACACTAAAAGCTCAA
>NW_012100954.1:126690-130893 GCF_000951045.1 Mandrillus leucophaeus | reverse complement strand
CTTGTCTGTAAAGGATTTTATTTCTCCTTCACTCACAAAGCTTAGTTTGGCTAGATATGAAATTCTGGCTTTGTTTACACCATGATGGGAAAACAGTCTACTCAAGCCTCAGTAATGGTGGACACCCCTCCCCCCACCAAGCTCGAGCTTCCCAGGTCAACTTCAGACTGCTGTACTGGCAGCAAGAATTTCAAGCCAGTGGATCTTAGCTTGCTGGGCTCCATTGGAGTGTGATCCACTGAGCTAGACCACTTGGCTCCCTGGCTTCAACCCCTTTTCCAGGGGAGTGAACGGTTCTGTCTCACTGGTGTTCCAGGCGCCACTGGGGTATGAAAAAAACCTACTGCAGCTAGCTCAGTGTCTGCCCAAACGACCACCCAGTTTTGTGCTTGAAACCTGAGGCTGTGGTGGCATAGGCACCTGAGGGAATCTCCTGGTCTATCGGTTGTTAAGACCATGGGAAAAGCGTAGTATCTGGGCTAGATAGTGCACCGTTGCTCATGACACAGTCCCTCACAACTTCCCTTGGGGAGGGGAGGGAGTTCCCTGACCCCTTGCATTTCCCAGGTGAGGTGATGCACCCCCCGCCCCCTGCTTTGGCTCGCCCTCCTTGGGCTGCATCCACTGTCTAACCAGTCCCAATAACATGAGCCAGGTACCTCAGTTGGAAATGCAGAAATTACCTGCCTTCTGCATTGATCTCTCTGGGAGCTGCAGACCGGAGCTGTTCCTATTTGACCATCTTGCCAACCCCTGATGTTCCATACTTTACCTTCTATCTTGTTTTGTCTTGAACATCAGAGAAGAACTAATTAATTTGTTTGATGGACTATTTTTTATGCAGCTGGAAATAATGAAATTGGATTTGAGCTCAATCGATTATCCATTCTGTATTTTGTACCATCCAGTCTTTCCCCTTTTACTGGTGCCATTTCCTCAACCTGTAAGCATATTCAAGTTTCATTATCTTAAATAATTCCTTAAATCCTTGCTTTTGTTTTCTTCTCAAAATACTAATATAGCCCTCTCCTTTCCTTCATAGGCAAACTTTTTTGAAATGAAATATATATTTCCTGTCTCTATTTTCTTGATGTTCCATTCACTTTTTAGCTCATTTCAATTTGTACTCCCCCTTGTCCCATGTGAATTGCTACATCCAGTGTCCTCTCTTCCATTTTCATTTGACTGAACGATTTTGAGCTGTGGACAGTTCTCTTTGTTGAAATCCTTTCCTACTTTTACTGCTTGGGGTGCCCTTTCTTAAATCCTTCCTTTGATTCCTCTTTTTCAGTCTTGTTTTCTACCATGAGTACTCCTCTTTAGCATTTCCATCCTTTCATTTATTTCCATGGCTTCATTTTTACAGTATATATCAAACAATACCAAATTTGCACCTGATTCTCAATCTCTCTTGAACCCCACACCTGTATTTTCAATAGCCAATTTGACATAATTACCTGGATTTCTCACAAACACTAAAAGCTCAATGTGGTCTAAAGTGATCTTCCATGATTTTTTCTCCCTTACCTTCAACATAGAGTTGAAGTGACAACATGTCAGTTAGTCACCAAGTCTTGTGGATTCCACCTCTTCAGTACCTCTGCATTGATCTTCTCAGGAATGATCATCATTATCTTTATTCGTCCTCTTCAGTGTTCTTCCTTTCTCTAATATAGCTCTCTTTCTACCATCTCCCCTTCTACTTTGCCTCCAAATCCTGTTACTGCCTTGTCTCTACCCTTAACTGATAACAGCACTTCAGAGGCTAAGACCAGAAAAAGAATTTTGATGCTTTTTGTTTCTATTTTGCCATAATGTTTTCATAGATAGTGGGAGCAGTGGTGCCTTGGGGAAGTACATCAGAATTTGGCAAGTAATCTGTAACTCAAAAGGGGCTGGGCAAAATCTTGGGATCAACAGATAAACTTTCCAAAGCAGAGGTGGGGAGCCCTGGTTCAAGACTGGGACCAGGACATTTCATGGGAGAAAGAGAAAGGATCTGTGGGAGTGCATCATCTGCTTCTTTCAGCCATCAGCATGCTGAGAGAGCTTCAGGGGACAGCTCATTATTGAACACCCTATACTCAAAAGCTTCTTCATCTCCACATTGCTTTCAGGATAATATCTAAAAATTTCAGGTCCAGCAAACAAGTCCCTTCACCGTCTGGCCACAACCTATATTTTCAGCCTTGTCTCTTGCCACCTCCCTTCACAAAAATATGCACCTGCCACACTGAATCACTCACTCTTCTTCCATCATTGTCATCATCCCATGTCCATGCACAGGCTGTTCCCTTTGTTTGGAACTCCTTTACCAGCTTGTCTATCTAATCATTTTAGAAGTCACTTGCTTTGCATAGCATTTCTGGCAGAGTACAGACTCTGTTATAATTTCTGAAAATTCATTTCTAGGAATTTGTTAACATGTTTATATCCCTGAACTAGCTGCTGGAGAGCTGGATCTTAGCTGGGTTAGTACCTTTAACAAAGCCCCTCACATACATGAAGGAGGCCCAGCTTGCTATTAAAGTGCCAGTGTCTGTTTCTTTAGATATAGGAATTGCTCCAGGTTGATTTCCACTTCCTCTGATTTCTCAGCTTAGGTGATCCTATATCTGGCTTCTCACCCTATTTCTAGTACCACTGGACTGATGACCTACTAAGATTGCCATTTGGGTGCTGGGTTTATTGTTTGTTTCATCCCTGCATGCTGCTCATAGATCTTGATCTCACACACTCCCTCAACCCCAAGGACAAGCCCTTCCTATCTTTCTGTCCCACTTAAGATTTCAAATCAGCCCTTCTGGGTAAGCACCTGCTTTCCTGGAACAGAGACTAGCTCATTTGTTGCTGCACCCACAGTGCCCAACATGGTATTTGGAACTTATTAGACTCTAATAATATTTTTCTGAATGGACTGGATTTTTAAAACCCTGAAGTAAACTGCACAGACCTTATTTTCCGTTGTATCATGCCAGCTGTGCTGGATTAGCATCATCAAATTAAAGAGATTGTACCCCTCCCTTCTCTTATGTATTATGCAAGCCAAAGAAGCTCAAGAGCTTACTTTGGTAAGTTATCAATAGTCCAGATTGGTACTTGCTTTCTAACTGCTGTGCTTGACAGAGTGGACCTGAAGGCAGCATGCACCTTGGGTATGTGTGTGCCTAAAGCCTGTGAGCCTTCATAGCTTTATTTCCCAGTTCCCTGGTGCCTGGTGCCTAGACATCCTCTCTTTAATCAATCCCCCATTGATAAAATAAGGGAAGCAGGGAATGAAAGATAAATATTATGTTATCCATCGCCAGGCAGATTTGCTGCTGAATTTGTCTCCTGCTTAGATGGCCTTTTCAGAAACTCAGTCATGTCAAATCACACAGCAGGAAATCCCAAGGAGCTTTCTGAATTGGGGGATTGAGTTCACTTTTCTTGGCCTGCTGTCATGCTGGTCTCTGCAACTTTTAATACAGTGGGCCTGAAATCTATCATGGGTTGAAAGGTTATTATGATTCAATTCTGAGACTCCAGTGTCCACTCCTCACTTAGTGGACTTGGCAGCTGATTCCGTTGCTAGCAGTAGGTCTTTGAAGTAGATGATGGTGTCAGTTGGGGAACAGGGCTAATGAGCTTTAGGAAAGCCTACTAACACTAATTTTATTCTTCCACTCAATGTTTATTGTCAGCAATATGAAGGATCAAAGACTCATAAGAAATACTCCCCACTCTAGGAGCATGACCTCGAAAAGTGAGTTGGAGATGGTAAGCCACACCAAAATAGCTATAAAGCCAGTTACTTATGTCAGAAGATGCCTAATGAACCTGTAAGCACTGTATTCAGAGGGAAAAAAAAATTCCAACTCAAACTGAGTCTGACCTTCCAGCCCTCACAAGACCCTACTTTCCACAACTAGGTTAATTGATTTCCAAACAGGTTGAGTAGGCTGCTGTTCACAGACCCCTCCACCTGAACCCCAACCAGTTCTGACTTGGGTGCTCCAGACCTTCCACTCAGTTATCTTTGCTGTCAGCATCATCTACAAAGAATGACTGCATGACAAACATTCTGAGTTCAGTTATTATTCATAGTTGGAGTATGTCTTCCTCCAGCACATGGCTTCCCCATTCTAAAAGGAGGCTACCCACTTGTGTTTCTAAACCTGTGTCTGTGAAATTTTTCTTTATTGATGTGTACTAAACTATTGT
>NW_012100954.1:117376-126640 GCF_000951045.1 Mandrillus leucophaeus | reverse complement strand
TCTGGCAGAGTACAGACTCTGTTATAATTTCTGAAAATTCATTTCTAGGAATTTGTTAACATGTTTATATCCCTGAACTAGCTGCTGGAGAGCTGGATCTTAGCTGGGTTAGTACCTTTAACAAAGCCCCTCACATACATGAAGGAGGCCCAGCTTGCTATTAAAGTGCCAGTGTCTGTTTCTTTAGATATAGGAATTGCTCCAGGTTGATTTCCACTTCCTCTGATTTCTCAGCTTAGGTGATCCTATATCTGGCTTCTCACCCTATTTCTAGTACCACTGGACTGATGACCTACTAAGATTGCCATTTGGGTGCTGGGTTTATTGTTTGTTTCATCCCTGCATGCTGCTCATAGATCTTGATCTCACACACTCCCTCAACCCCAAGGACAAGCCCTTCCTATCTTTCTGTCCCACTTAAGATTTCAAATCAGCCCTTCTGGGTAAGCACCTGCTTTCCTGGAACAGAGACTAGCTCATTTGTTGCTGCACCCACAGTGCCCAACATGGTATTTGGAACTTATTAGACTCTAATAATATTTTTCTGAATGGACTGGATTTTTAAAACCCTGAAGTAAACTGCACAGACCTTATTTTCCGTTGTATCATGCCAGCTGTGCTGGATTAGCATCATCAAATTAAAGAGATTGTACCCCTCCCTTCTCTTATGTATTATGCAAGCCAAAGAAGCTCAAGAGCTTACTTTGGTAAGTTATCAATAGTCCAGATTGGTACTTGCTTTCTAACTGCTGTGCTTGACAGAGTGGACCTGAAGGCAGCATGCACCTTGGGTATGTGTGTGCCTAAAGCCTGTGAGCCTTCATAGCTTTATTTCCCAGTTCCCTGGTGCCTGGTGCCTAGACATCCTCTCTTTAATCAATCCCCCATTGATAAAATAAGGGAAGCAGGGAATGAAAGATAAATATTATGTTATCCATCGCCAGGCAGATTTGCTGCTGAATTTGTCTCCTGCTTAGATGGCCTTTTCAGAAACTCAGTCATGTCAAATCACACAGCAGGAAATCCCAAGGAGCTTTCTGAATTGGGGGATTGAGTTCACTTTTCTTGGCCTGCTGTCATGCTGGTCTCTGCAACTTTTAATACAGTGGGCCTGAAATCTATCATGGGTTGAAAGGTTATTATGATTCAATTCTGAGACTCCAGTGTCCACTCCTCACTTAGTGGACTTGGCAGCTGATTCCGTTGCTAGCAGTAGGTCTTTGAAGTAGATGATGGTGTCAGTTGGGGAACAGGGCTAATGAGCTTTAGGAAAGCCTACTAACACTAATTTTATTCTTCCACTCAATGTTTATTGTCAGCAATATGAAGGATCAAAGACTCATAAGAAATACTCCCCACTCTAGGAGCATGACCTCGAAAAGAGAGTTGGAGATGGTAAGCCACACCAAAATAGCTATAAAGCCAGTTACTTATGTCAGAAGATGCCTAATGAACCTGTAAGCACTGTATTCAGAGGGAAAACAGATTCCAACTCAAACTGAGTCTGACCTTCCAGCCCTCACAAGACCCTACTTTCCACAACTAGGTTAATTGATTTCCAAACAGGTTGAGTAGACTGCTGTTCACAGACCCCTCCACCTGAACCCCAACCAGTTCTGACTTGGGTGCTCCAGACCTTCCACTCAGTTATCTTTGCTGTCAGCATCATCTACAAAGAATGACTGCATGACAAACATTCTGAGTTCAGTTATTATTCATAGTTGGAGTATGTCTTCCTCCAGCACATGGCTTCCCCATTCTAAAAGGAGGCTACCCACTTGTGTTTCTAAACCTGTGTCTGTGAAATTTTTCTTTATTGATGTGTACTAAACTATTGTGTTCCTGTTAAGTAACTCCCCATTTTAATACCTGAGTTTCCAAACACACACAGTCTTGCTTCACACCAAGTCTCCCTCCTCAGTCCTCCCACTTCCTGTAACTGAAGGCTAATTCTGGCTCTTTTGGAAAGGACAATTTGTTACCTTAAGTATCTGGAAGTTCTTTAGTTGTTTACAGTCATACACCAGTAAATCATCAGAGACCAGTTTCTGACCATTGTGTTGAATATGTGCATAAAATTGGGAATACATTTTTATTACATGTTTTAATAGCTTTTGAAAATTGAAATTGACATACAATAAGCCCCACATATTTAAAGTGTAAAGTTTGATAGTTTTAATATGTGTTGTACATCCATGGCATCATCATCACAATCAAAATAGCGAACATATCCATTATCACCAAAATTTTCATAGTGTCCCTTTGCAAGGCCTCATTCCAACTCCCTCTCCCCTAAGCCTGGACAACCCCTGATTTACTTTCTGTCACTGTGTGTTACTTTGCATTCCTAGCATTTATGTAAGCATAATCATACAGTATGTACTGTATTGTTTTTCTGTTTTATATTTGATTTATTCTCACCATGACCTCTAATATTAGTTGACAATTATTCAGGCTGGTTAGAGATCCATGTATAAGTAGATATCTTAACACACTATGGCTCCATTTGTGGGTCTGCCACCTGTGAACAAAGTGGCATCCACTCAAAGTTTTCAAATGTGCAATTTTTCTAAAATCTCTATAATCAGAAGGCTACATTATTTTATAGCTCAAGTTTGGAGTCCATTCTGCAGATTCCTCATGATAATATAGTAATATGCCAGTAGCGACTATCAGCATAAGGTAGTTTCTTACACACGGTACATGATATCTGCAATCTGAAGTCTGTCCTGTTTTGCTAGTACTCCTACCATATTAGAGGCTAATTAAGCCCTAAAATATTTGTGCTTTACTACATCATATTTGGGTGAAACCAGCATGTGCAAATTAACTTAAATGCACAGATGTGTCCGCGTGTGCGTGTGTGTGTTTGTGTGTGTTGATGGAAATGAGCAGTCTCTTTAGTTTGGAACATTTAAATCCTATATTCTCACAATGTCCAATTCATTGTCCTCAATAGTATTACTTCATGATTTACTTTCAAAAACACCCTTTTTGTCTCTTTGTTTCATTGATATATTATAGTTGTGCATATTTGGGGGTACATGTGATTTTTGATACTCATATACAATGCATACTGATCAAATCAGGGTAATTGGAATATCCATCACTTCAAACATATATTATTCTACCTATTTTAAGCATTCATGGTTCATAGTTCACTATATATTTGCCCTTTTTAAAATGTATTGCATTATACTGGGTTATAGAAATGATTGTTTTGATTCTTCTTTTAAAAAAATTAGGAGAGCAGCACTTCACATATTTGCAAAGGTGGAAATTATTTGGTATATTTAAGCATGTTGCCTGGCTGTAGATATGAAGCCAAACAGCAGTCTAAAACTAGCAGTTATTCTTTTAGAAATCTACTTTCTTAGGGTCAAAGGTTATATTAGGTCATGAATCAACCTGGGAGATAGAGATGAAGAGACTTATTTGTAGGAAATGTTCACCTTTAACCAACTCTGCAGAGTCCAATTGAAATAGAGAGATAAATAGGGTAGATAATAGAAGCTGACCAAATAAAATCTCAGAGATGAGAGTTCCAAATTATAGGTCATATTTTATGGCAGAGTTGGGATCCTTGGCCTATGGAAAAATAAAATCTGAAAGTCATAGCAATAACTTTAAGACATTGAAAGAGAGAGTGCTATTATTAATGTGGGGCTTTGGGATAGTTTCCTCAAAATGTAAACACAAGTAACTGGTTTCTTTTTGTTCTTATAGTCTTAACATCACATACTAAAAATCATTTGGTATATGCTTTCTTTGTGGAGAATTCTATGTAACATGGTAAGAGCTGGTAGTAATAATAAGATAAATATTAGTATGTCTTTCTTTTCCCCCTAAAATCTGGAAAAAGAAACAATCTAATGTAAAACTTTAGTATAATTATCTTCATTGCAAGAGACGTGTAATTGAAGTTTTCTGTGAAATTCAATAAATACAGTCTGAGTGGAAAGTTTGAACTTACCAGTCAGACAAAAAGAAATGATTATTTTAAAGAAAATATGTGGAGGTTTTTAGCACTTTAAGGCTTAGAAACCCTTCTAAAAGATGATTATAGGACTTTAATTTTAGTATCATCTTTAAAAACAACAGGCTACAAGGATATTATTCATCTCCTCCATAATATTGAAGAATGAAGAAGGAAAGCAATCCAAAGTTACCAATTAAACCTTTAGTTCCACTAATCTTTCAGAAAAATTTATGTTTTCTGTACCTGAAAATGTTATTAAATTACATGCAATGAGCAAACTACCTAAATATTCTAATTAAGTGATCTTTGTAAAATTTGCCTTACTTTGCATCCCAGACATCACAGATACCACATTAGCAGTAATATGTCTAGTAGCTGCAATGGGAACTCCCCATGCTTAGCAGCCAGACCAGTCATTTTTCTGGGACCATACCTAGGAATGTCTACATGTATGACCCGTGTTTCTCTGAGTTCCTTCAGTTTGTGTGTCCAGGAGAATTTCATGTTCTCTGAGGGAATTCTAGTAGGCAATGTTATGAGAGAGTGCTTTATCTTATGAGTAATAAAAGCTTTTGGTTTCATTTGCTTTAGTTATTACTTGGTGGTTCTTTAAAAAGCCACTGTGGGCTCCTTCTGTCCAAGTTGGGCGCTAGGCCTTATCTATACTACCTTAGAATTATCTTCCAGATATTTACATGGACCTCACATCATCTCCTCATCAAACCACTTCCTGATTTTTCCAAACACAACCACTATATCCACTTAGAATTCTATGAATTTTCCAGTTTTTGTTGCTATTCTCTGTGTGAACTGAGGGTAGGTTCTGAAGGAGGGGCAGAAGGCACTTGGGAGAGGAGAAGGCCATTGAGAGAGGAGAGAGAATGGGAAATACAAGGAAGCACACATATTAATACATCAAGTTTACTCCTGCTATGCAGATCTGTCTCTCTGACTGTTAATGAACTTTCTTCACGCATGTATCCTCAAGGCCTACCAATTAGCAGATTCTCATGAGTGAATAAATTAATGTAAATGTGAATGCACATGATGTATATATTATATATGCATCTGGAAAAATTAACATCTGTATTTAAGGGTGAATAAATCAGAAAACAGGATACACAACAAATGATACCTGGATTTTCTATGCATGGATGCATAAAAGATGTAGATTTTAGATAGTTTACATAGGGTATAGTATTGAATTAGGGGAGTATTTTTAAACCACTTCATTGAGGTATGCTTGATAGATAAAAAGCTGTACATAATCAATGTCTACATCTTGATGAGTTTAGGGATACATATATACCTGTGAAACTGTCAGTACCATCAACATATTCATCACCTCCCAAAGTTTTCTTTTGCCTCTTTACAATTTTATTGCTTTTTGTACTCGTTTGTTGGTAAGAACCCTTTAACATAAGATCTACTCTCTTAGATATAAAAGAGAGTATTGTTAGCTGTAGATACTATGCTGTATAGTAGATATCCAGAACTTACTTATCTTGCATAATTGAAACTTCGTACAGTTTAACTATCACTTTCCCCTTTCTCCTAATCTCAGCTGCTGGAAAACACCATTCTACCTTGCTTCTATGAGTTTGGCTATTTTACATTCTACATATAAGTGAGATTATACAGCACTTATCTTTCTGTGTCTGACTTATTTCACCATATGTTACACCTTCCTGGTCCATCCATGTTGTCACAAATAACAGAATTTTCTTCCTTTTTAATGTTGTATAGTATTTCATTGTATGTATATACCACAATTTCCTTATCTGTTCATTCTTTGGTGGACATCTAAGTTGTTCCCATAACTTGACTATTTATTTATTTATTTATTTAGAGATGGAGTCTCACTCTGTCGCCCAGGCTGGAGTGCACTGGCATGGTCTCAGCTCTTTGTAATCTCTGCCTCCCAGGTTCAAGCAATTTTCCTGCCTAGGCCTCCCGAATAATACAAAAAATAAAATAAAATAAAATAAAATAAAATGAAATGAAATGAAATGAAATGAAATGAAATGAAATGAAATAACCTGGTGTGGTGGCATGTGTCTGTAATCCTAGTTTGGCTATTTTAATAATGCTGCAGTGAATATGAGAGTGCAGATATCTCTTCAAGATCCCAATTTCAAGTTATTTGGATAGGTATGTAGTCATTGTATTTTTATTTTTTTAGTTTTGAGTTAATTTTTAAATTTTAGGTTGATTTGAGTTCTTTACGCTTTCATTCTTTTGTGTGTGAATATCCAGTTTTCTCCACATCATTTTTGAAGAGACTTTCCTTTCCCCTTGTATATTCTTGGCATCCTTGTTGAAAGTTGACCATGTATATGTGGGTTTATTTCTTGACTCTCCTATTCTGTTCCCTTGGTCTGTGTGTCTGTTTCTATGCCAGTACCATGCTTTTTTGATTGCTATTTTTGTAATAGAATTTGAAATCAGATACTTCTAGCTTTGTTCCTCTTGTTTAAAATTTCTTTGGCTATCCTGGATCTTTTGTGGTTGTATATGAATTTCAGAATTTCGAATTTTATTTCTGTGAAAAATGCCATTGGAATTTTGATAGGAATACATTGGCTCTGTAGATTGTTTTGGGTAGCATTGGCATTGTAACAATGTTAAGCCTTCCAATCCATGAACTTAGGATATCTTTCCATTTATTTATGTCTACTTTAATTAATTTCATTATGTTTTATAGTTTTTAGTGTACAGATCCTTTACTTACTTGGTTAAATTTTTACCTAAGTTTTTTATTCTTTTTGATGCTATCGTAAATGCTATTGTTTTCTTAATTTCTTTTTCAGTTAGTTTGCCGTTAGTGTATAGAAATGCAACTGATTTTTGTATGTTTATTTTGTACACTGCAGCTTCACTGGATTCCTTTACTAGTTCTTAGATAGGGAAGTTTTGGCAGCAATATTAAATAGAGCCAAAATGTATTATGACAAATACAATAGAAGTTTATTTTTCATGTAACTGCCCAAAGTAAGTGTTTCTGATTGGCAGACATTTTAGAGTCTCAAACTCTCTCCCACCCTTCCCCTCTTCCCGATGATCTTGTTAATTCTATCCAACCAGCAGAATAGTAAGAGACTGGCAGTGCCACATCTGCTTTCTAAAATCTCTGACCACCCATATTCCACTTTCTGAAACTCATGTAGTCTAGCTGTGTGCCAACAAGGAAGAGAAAATAGATTTCTGTGAACCATTAACAATCTCTGTCACAGTTAGTGTGACTATAACTATTTTAATTACCTCCAGGAATTTGTCTTGTTAACAGGTACTATGACTCTATTTTCTTCAATATAACATGAAATTAAATATGTGGGTAGAAAAATTTACAGCCAGCGTAGTAGTATTTATCATTAATTATTCTTGAAACTAACAAGTTTCACTTTCCTAGTTAAGTGAATTTCTTTTGATCTGTAGTCATGGGAGATATTAGAGTGGAAAGAATTACAGAGGTTACCTTCATAGTTTAGAAAGAACATTTCACTGGGGAATAAATAAAGGTGACTTAACAGAAAGTATTTCTGTTTTATAATCAACTTCCATAGGAAATTAGAAGCATAGAGTGCTTAATTTTATCATTGTGAATTACAACTATATTTATGTGTTATATTTAAAATAGTTCCAATTAAAAGGTGAGACAAATTTAATTTAATATTTACAACTTATCTTTAAGTCCCAATGAAAATTTCAAACCAGTAATTGTTATTTATTCTGAAAGAAAGTATTGCTTATGTGAAAATAAAATGACATATGTCAGTGTATATCATGTTCTTTGAACAACCAAAAAAAAAAAAAAAATGGTAGCTTAGTCTTTCAGGCCTGTCTCCTTGGTGTTTTATTTTCCTTCTTGGCTTTCTTTTTTTGTTTTGTTTTGTTTTGTTTTGTTTTGTTTTGTTTTGAGATGGAGTCTCACACTGTCGCCCGGGCTGGTGTGCAGTGGTGCAATCTCAGCTCACTGCAGTCTCCACCTCCCAGGTTCAAGCAGTTCTCCAGACTCAGCCTCCCAAGTAGCTAGGATTACAGGCACCTGCCACCATGCCCAGCTAACTTTTTTTTTTTTTTTTGTAGAGATGGATTTTCACTATGTTGGCCAGGTGATCCTTCTTGTTTTATACTAGTCACTGTAGGCCAAAATTTTAAAGACTAACACTTATGTTCTTAAGTCTACTACATAATAATTTCCTTTGAAGAAGTAAAATAGCTTAAACTAATGCCCTTTTGATTGCACCGAAAACTCCATATGTTAATCCGAAGGCATCCCACTCATGCATCCCAGTCCTATTTGCTGAGGATGATTTTACCAGAGTTGAGCAAATATTTATTGAGGGCTACTGTGCACCAGGCTGTGTTCTAGAAGTGAAGGGAGTGAATAATGAATAATTATAAAGATGAATAATGTGAGATTCAGGTCCTCTAAGGGCTCACATTTTGTTTTGGTAAGACTGGCAGGCATTTCACAGATTGTGATTGGTTCAATTATAAGTGCAGCAGGAGAACTAGAACCCAGAGAGTTAAGAACATCATCCTGGATGAGTAAGACTTGTGAAGAGCCTTGAAAATATACTTTAGTGCCTCAAAAGGAAGGGAAAGTGTATTCCAGAAAGAGGAAGTCTTGTAGGCAAAAGCATGGAGGCAAAAGGGTCCAGTTCATGTGTAGGGAAGGGGCAGGCAGAGCACAGAATCTATGGAAGGGGTACAATGGGAGATGAGATGAGATGGCCTTGACCATCTTCTTGAGACATTAATTTATTTAAGGAGTACATACAAACCACTCTTCTAATTCATTCTGGTTTTATTCCTCAACTCTGATATATTTTTTGGTAAATATTTTTAAATTAAAAAGTAATGCATATTTAATTTTGGAAAATGTATAAAATGAAAAAGCATATACAAAATACAATAAAAACTATCCGTAATATTACCAAAGATAACTGTTACCTTATTCATGGGTAAGATACATATTTACATGCTGGAGTAATATTTTATTCATAATTTTGATCCTACCTTGTTTACATGATATTTATCCCAAGCATTTTTCCATGACATTCAGAATTTTCCAAAGCATCGTTTTAAGAAGCTGTATCGCATTCCATTTTATGCATGTGCCATAATTTATTTAATCACTGTCTGATCACTGTACTTTTAGATCATTTCCTGTGCTCTAGCAGCTTAATGCTGAGATAGTATAGATAAAACTAGACTTCAACATACTTCGTGTTGTTGACTAAAGCACTGAAACTACTAGAAGGACAAACTTCTTTTTTTTT
>NW_012100954.1:109956-116441 GCF_000951045.1 Mandrillus leucophaeus | reverse complement strand
AGATCCCATTTGTCAATTTTGGCTTTTGCTGCCATTGCTTTTGGTGTTTTAGACATGAAGTCTTTGCCCATGCCTATGTCCTGAATGGTACTACCTAGACAAACTTCTTACCAAGCCTTTTTATAATGTTGGAACCTGCCTCTAAGAAGTAGCAGGATGAATATGTTCTGCCACAGAAAACTGTAAGTAGCTGTGGCAGCTCTGTTCATATAGAAATTGTTTTCCTTTTGAGTACCCCATATCATGTCTCCTATCACCATATAAATCTTTAAAAAAAAAAAAAGATTTGTGTGTGAATGTGTAGAAAAAAATGATTGTAATGGAAATTAGATGAGAAAGATAGACAAAACACCTGGCAGTTAGCAACCAAACAACTGTCAGTTACCTTCCTTTTCCTATTTCTTTTATTACATTAAATAATCACAGAAATGTAAACTAAAGTTTTTGTGTTTTCTTTAAAGATACATTACTCAAGTACACAATTAAGCTGAGTCTGTAAAATCAAACACTCAGGAGTGAAAACCTTTTCCTTTGATCTATCATTTGGGGTTGCCTCAGCAATAAAATTGGATTGTACAACTTATCTGACTGATCATGAAAATACAGTTGTTACAGTGAGCACAAAATTTAATTAGTCTGGAAAAAGTTTGATTAAGTGACCTCATATTGACAGAACCAGACAGTGCCATCAGATTGTATGGTTAAGAGGTTTTAAAGCACCATCAAATAGCAAACCTGTCTTTAAGAAACACATAGTCTGTTTCATGTAATTTTAATTGGAAGGAGTTATTGGCTTGCTCAATTGGTATATTTTTGCCTTCAGTTATCTATGTGGGAGAGATGTGATGTTTCCTTACTGGCTAAAAAACCTGTATCAAGCTAATGGATGTTTCAGCAGAGATGGAAGTAGTTGTTATAAAAAATGGACTTAAAGTAGACAGTCTGTCAGGCATATGACACTTGCTCAAAGCCAGTAGAAGCTATCCGTCAGTGCATTTTCTGGTTAAGACCTACTCAAAGCTATATCTGACAACTTCTCATTCAGATATATGAAAACTGTAGTATTGCATTTCTTTGTTTATTGGTATCAGTGAGCCCATTTCACTCAAAGCAGTATTTCTTATGATGTAGGTTTGTCAGTTAGCTTGCAAATAAATATAGAATAGCTATTTTTGCTGTCATCTTAACAATTTCTGGCATACCATTCAAAGCTCATTTTTCTGAATAACCATAAGTGAGCTCATCAAAATGCATAAAGTCTTTTGTTTCACTATATTAATAATTAGAAAGCTCACAGTAAACTATTACACAAAGACACCGTAACTCTGTTATTCTTACTGGATAGTCCAAGAAAATCAGCTTTTTTCTTCTGGAAATAATCTTTAAGTAGATCAAGTACACAATCTAATCTTTGCTATTAGAAAATGGCTCTGGGAGGCATAGAAAGTAAGACTTTTCTGGTTTTTGCATTGATTAAGAGCAGTGTACTTAATATTGTAGAGCCAATAGATGCTTCACATTCATATTCTCTATCATATCACCTGTTTTTTTTTAAACTCTGCTTTTAAAGTAGATATTTGATCACAATGTAGTAAATGATTAAGTAATTTTCTAGCATTTGTAGGAGTAAAGCTGGAAGTTTCTGTTCAGCCGTGTTTTACTACAGTGGACTAATTTTCTTTGAAATTTTACTGAAATGAGCTTTAAAGTGAGGTGATGTCTCTTTCCTGAATTCATCTCTTTCTTCATCTGTAGACCTCATGATATTTACCTTGTTATCTAAGTTATTTGTGTTCATTCTATATCTTCTTTATAAGACTATGAACTCTTGAATATATCTCCACAGTGTCTAGCACGTTTTTACATGATAGACATTTAATAAATACTTAAATGAATGAATAAATACATTTTCTCACTTTGTAGCACCCTCTCTTAAAAGGATTTCCTCCTCTGAACTCAAAACCAAAAAAACACCTGAGGAACTATTTCAAATACTTACAAGAATAAAATTCTTCTAAGTCTTGTATCTTACCCTTTGGTTATGTTGTGAAAGGAATAGAAACTGCAAAGATTTTTGAAAAGTCTTAAGGAGTTTCCAGAATTATTTTATTAAATGCTTTGTTCAACTCATTCATATATCAGAGAGCGTTTCAATTCTATGTTAAACCAGAAATATTTATTTTAAAATATATATCAAAAGGCGATTGCAAATACTCCTTACCATTGTTGGCAACCCTCTGTTTTTGACATTCTTTTTTTCTTTAGTTCTGTGGTTAGACTTGTGATCTTCTTCCTACCTCCCTACTCACAATCCCTCCTATAGTTCCCTTTCCAGCCCCCTCAGTTTTCTCCAAGGACTGCCCTTATCTCTTTCTAGTCTCTCTGTAATCTCAACTTTAGTACTTTCATCAAATCAGGTCTAATTGTAGTAGCATCTTGCAGTATCAGTTCTAATTAGGTTACCCTTGTGTCTCCAGCCCTGATATCTTGTCCAAAGCTTCTGTCTCACTTTCTTTATATCTTCATATTATTCCTATGTGAATCGCCATCCTATCATATTATTATACTCAACACTTATAAAATGAGATTCCTAAATGTTTTTTAAAATATATTTTATGTGTGTCAAAGAAAAAAGACACAGAGTTAAAAGATACCAAACAATAGAGAAGACTTTGGAATGAAAAGAAATAATCACCTGACTCACTTCCTGCTCACTTTCCAGCACCCTTTCTTAAAAGGAGTTCATCATCTAATCTCAAAACCAGAAAATTACCTGAGGGACTATTTTCTCATAACTCCCAAAGATGGCATATGACTAGCACCATACCAGATACGCAGGAGATAAGTTCATCCATGCTTACAAGGATGCATTAGGGTTTAATTCTCTTCTGAAACCTTAGTTGAGATAAGCTGCTAGGATAAATAACTTAATTATTTCAATATGTTTATACCATTCTTGGTCTAATTGATCAATTTCAGACATTATCAGTAGAATGCCGGGTATGATAGACGAAGATTTATCTCTCTTATACCATCACCTGTTCATAGTATTTAATTCTAATATAGTTATATCACTAGTTTAAGTTCCTCTATTGGTTACCTTTTCAGACTTCAGCAATATATTTTTCCATCTTCACTTCTCATTGTATCAACTACAATGGATTTTCTTGAGTCCTCACTATGAAATGTAAAGATGATGGTTCTGCTCCTTACCTTCATCTCCCAACTTCTATCTTCTTTTTATATTATGAATGTTAATATTTAAATATCTCATGCTTTCCCTATGGAATGTATATAAAATTTGAAAATCCATAGTGTTTATATCATTGTGACCAGGTAAATATTGTTTACTAGAGAGACAAGTAGTATATACATGGCATTTCTTATCTTTAGATTTCTTATCTTAAAGTTCCTAATTGACAATCATTTTTCTTTTACTCTTCATCACATATTTATTATTTAAAATCAACTCTCCACTATATCCTCTGGTGTGTAGACACTTCTGTATCAGTCTGCATTCAGTCAGGAAAATGGAGCCACTGCAAGTATTATAGGAATAAGGAGTTTTATACAGAAATCAAGATTGCACAAATGAGGGAGGAGTTGCGAAAGTGAAGATCCTCGAGGTTGCAGCCAGAGGATTTGCAAAACATTCACTCATCACTTCAGACTGATGCACTAGAATTGGTGGAGAAACCAGAGTTCTTAGAATCACTGACACTGATTGCTATGACTTCCCAAGAATAATGGCTTCTGCCTTAGTTCTCTTTGGCAAATTTAGGCATTCCGCTCATTGTTGAACTCTTAACACAAAGCCATACACAGGGAAAGGGCGTTTGGGAAATGTAGTCTTCAGCCTTAGCAATAGAAAGTTGTTGATAACAGCATATATCCCTTACAGCTTTATCCCAAGATACTTCCCTCCTAAAATTCTCCATGAATGGGAAATAGGATCTGAGCATAAGTGTGACACAATCTGACATATATTTTTAAGGGATCATCTGACTGCTGTGATTCAGAATGCACTGCAGGAGGGAAAGATGGAATCAGGGAGATAGTGATAGTGAATGGACTTGAATGGAGTGGAATGGTAAGTATCAAGCTAGTTAGAAGTGATTATTAGATTCTAGATGTATTTGAAAGACATTACTAATAAGATTTGCTGGTGATTGGATTAAGGGCATGAGACAAAAGCAAGAAGAAGAATGAATATAAGGATTTTTGCCCAAGTAACTGAATGGTATTGCCATTTTCTGAGAACAGGGAGACTTCAGAAGGAGAAATTTTGTATCCGAGTGGAAATGATGGTGATAAATTGAATATACAGGTAGGAACTAGAGGAGAGAAGTCTAGAATAAAAATGTAAATAAGATTCTGTACTATCTTCCTAGGACTACTATAGTAAAATATCACAAAACCACAAACTGGGTAGCTTAAAACAATAGGAATTTATTATCTCACAGTTCTGGAGGCTAGAAGTCCAAACTCAAGGTGTCAGCAGAGGCATGCTCCTGCTACAGACACTAGGAAAATTATTAAAATTATTCTTCCTTGCGTCTTCCAGCTTCTGGTGGCCCCAGGCATTCTTTGGCTATGGCTACATAACTCCAATCTACATAACTCCAGATGAAGAATGAAGCATTCTTTACTTCCCCAATTCCTCCCTGATCTGTGCAGACTTGATTTCTATTTAAAACTCCTTATTCCAATAATACTTGTAGTGGCTCAATTTTCCTGACTGAAGGCAGACTGAAACAGGAAAGTCTAGAGACCAGAGACTATGGTGGAGAGTTGATTTACATTCTTCACCTGGCTTTCTCTGTTTCTATTTGTGTTTTTTTCTTACAAAAACACCAGTCACTGGATTTGGGGCCCATCTTAAGTCCAGGGTGATTTTATCTTGAGTTTATCACCCAATAATATCTTCAAAGACCCTTTTTCTAAATAAGGTCATATTCTGAGGTTCCAACTGGACATGGTTTTTTAGGGGACGCTCTTCTTCTGCCCACTACAGATAGTTTTCAATGTACTAGTGGCATTTGGATATTTAAAGCCTTTAAAGCCCTGGTACTAAATGAAATCACTAAGAATTTGGTAGCTACAAAAGGAAAGGTCTGAGGGTAGATCCCCAGGAAATTCAAACTTTTAGAGATAGAGAAGATAAGATCTGCAAAAAAAAAAAAAAAAAGTAATATATAGAGGTCAGTGAGGTACAAGGACAACTAAGAGAGAGGGGTGTATCCTTGCAAAGTGAAGAAAGTACTGTAAAAAAGAAGGAGTGATGAACTACTGGTAGGTTTTTCTCTGTCTCAATTTAGTCCTCTATTTTACTGCACTATATTAGTAAAATATTTTTAAATAATGCATGGAACATAAAACTTCTAAAGAACTACATGGCCTTAAAACATCTTTATTCTGTATTCATAGCTATTTGACAATTATGCTGAGTATAGACTTCTAGGTTTAAAATCATTGCTTCACTCTCTTTGGGCATACAGTGCTGCAAGTAAGAAATGTGCTACTAAACTGATTCTCATCCCTTTATATGGAAGCTATTGTTTTCCTTCTGGGACATATTAAGATTCATGTTATTTTTGTTGTTGTGAAATTTGACAATTGTGTATTTAGATGTAGGTCTTGTTTCATTTATTTGTGAGGCAGCATTGTGTATGGGCAAGAGTATGACCTCTGTTACCTAAAATATCTGGGTTTAGATCTCGGTTTTGCCCCTAAATAATTTTGTAAAAAAAATAGTTAAACTTTCATTGCTTAAGTTCACTTCCCTTTAACATGGTGATAGCAGTAATATTCCCTACCTCATAGTACTGCAGTCAGCATTAAGTGAGTAAATATAGGTAAATTACATAGAACAATAGCTGCCGTATAGCCAACAACAGCTATTGGCTAACATATCTTTATTCAGTATATTTGAAGACCCTGATAGACCTTTCAATCTGAAGACAATAGCTTTGAGAAAAGTTCTGGCCTTATTATTATTATTAAAGATATTTTTCTCCCATTGGTTTTTTTGTCTGTGTTCTTGGTATGAAATTTCTCTTTAATCAGAAGCTGAGCATTTTGGGTTGGTGGTCTTTGCTTTGTTTGCTTTTGCTGTTTTCATATTTTTCCTCTGTTCTCTATATGTTCTACTTTTCAAGAGACGACTTCTACTTGATCTTCCAAGTCTTAGCATTGCATTTTTTAGAGTTCCAGTTAGTATATATTTAATTTTCAAGAACTCTTTATTCCTCTCTGAATATTTTTTTGTAATCACTGTGTCCTTATTTTATAGATGAAATATTCTCTCAAATCTATTTGAGAATGTTAATTAGAAACATTTTTGGTTCTGTTCTGTGAATTATCCCTATTTCTTTTTTGGTTTTTGTTTGTTTGTTTGTTTTTGAGATGGCGTTTCGCTTTGTCGCCCAGGCTGGAGTGCAGTGGCGCGATCTCGATTCACTGGAAGCTCCGCCTCCCAGGTTCAC
>NW_012100954.1:40406-109241 GCF_000951045.1 Mandrillus leucophaeus | reverse complement strand
AGCCAGTTTTTGTACTTCAAGATATCTAAAGACTGAAATGCAGGGGACTTTGATTCAAACAATAACAAATTCTACACTGCTGCTTTAGTTTCCCACAGATATTTATTTTCCTTGCAGGAAAAAAACAAACAAACATTCACTGTACCCTTTAAGGGTAACTGCTTTCTTTCAACAATCTGCTCATGGTGGGAGGAGATGAGTAGGTTGATTATTCATCAGTAGACTTTTAATTAACTCAACTACTTCCAGCTGCATGTCTCATCTCAGCTCTACATGGTATTTCAAGACTCTTCGGGGTTTTTCAGGGAAGATTACGACAACCGTTAGCCATATTCTTAATCATTAATAATTATTAATAATCAGCCATACCCGATTATCACATAAAGATTCTAATCTTTGGTTCCTTTTACTCTGTCTCTACCGCTTCACCTATATTCTATTTTCCAAGAAAAGACAGAAATGTATTATACTTTCTTCTATCCTGCTGTCATTTTTCTTTTTGTCTTTGTTGGCTTTTTATACTTTTCTTTGTTCCTCTAACATAATGTTTACAGGGTTGGAAGTAAAGAAGAAGAGATTTAAAAATGTTTTCAGTCTTTCATTTTAATCAGAGGTGTTGATGTATTCTTTTTGTTTAAAAATACATATAATTAAATAGGTATATAAAAGTGTGTAAAATTAATGCATTCTCTTCACCTATTGTACTGCATCTAATATTATAGTCTTTCGGCAAAAACATTTGAAGTACAATGAGGAAGTATCATTTTACCATCATGTTATTTTTGTCTTAGTGTATGCTTTCAAACTGTCATTCCTGCCTTCATTCCCCTCCAACCCTAGCAGAACTCAAGTGTGGCATAGTGAGTGTTCCACTTACTTACTTGCTGTTACAAACAGAGCATTCATTCATCTATTCATTCAGCATGTGTTTATCAATCTCCAACCATGTGCCCAGTTCTCTTCTAAGTGTTAGAGATATGGTGTAAAATATAACATAATTTCTGGCCATTTGAAATTTACTCTGAGAGATAAACATTAAATTAATATTTATAAAAATTATTTTCAAACTACTGTGATATGAAGGAAATTTTGGAAGTGAAGGAAATGCATTATATCTTGATTATGGTAGTGACTAATGTGAAAAGACATGAAATTGTTAGTGATTTTTTTCCTATATAAATTTTACCTCAATAAAGTTAATTTAAAAAAAGATAAAGTAATAAAACATTTAGGAATAAGTTCAGGCAATATATACACAATACATACATTCAGAAATCTGTAAAATATTACAGAAATAGGAAATATATCATATGTATTGATTAAAAGATACAATAATATAAAGATTTCAATTCTCCCAAAGTCAAAATATAGAATCAATGCAGGCTTTCCCCTCCCCCATTTCTTGTGTTTATTTTGTTTTGTTTTGTTTTGTTGCTGAGAAGTTCACCAACTAATAAATCTGAAATTTATTTGGAAGGACAAAAAGCCCAAATGAAAAATGCTTTTGAACATGGGAGAAAAACATAGGTAGGAACTTCTCCAGAATTGAAATTGTATTAAATCAGTGTAATATTTGTGCAAGTTTAGGCAAAAAGAAAAAGCATATAGATGCTATTACAAGGATATAAAATACAAGGAAAATAGACTAATCATTAAGTAATAGGAGATCTAATATAGTCTCCGGAGTCAAAGAAAGCTTCCCCAAGGGACATTAATGTTAGTATGGGACAGATAGATGAGAAGTAGTTAACTAACTCAGGTGAGAGGATGAGAAAAAGAACATTTTAGTCAACAGGGAAAACATATGGAGAGACTCTGTGAAGAAGAAAGAAATAATAAAATACTAAGACTCTAGTAACCAAAAGAAAAGTCAGATTGTCTCAATTTTCTTTCCTTTTCCGGTATATCCCCCAGACATATGGAATGTGAACTTGGTCAACCTGACATCAACACAGGGGACATGAGAGGGAGTTGTACACTGACCAAAGATAAGCATTGCAGAAAACATGCTTCTTTATCCTTGTTTCCACTTATTCTCTACTTGAAATGTTTATAACCTTTTTCTTTATGAAATGTAGTCTCATAAGCTGGTGAGATGGCCTCGAGTCTTCCCAGTCCCACTGGCTTGACACATAACTGCTGCCCTGTTCTTCCCAAGGTGCAGCTTCCACATCACTCTCCTGTTAATAACCCTTCAGTGACTCTTGATTGTTCACAGAAGAAAAGACATTCTTTCAACTAAATCCATTCTATGAAATTGTATTTTCCTCTGTTTCTTTTCAAGTAATCGAATGATGAATGTGAACATGCTTTGTAAACTCTGAAGGATTATTTTGGAGATGGGCATGGAATTTGCACATATTAGATACCTCTTACGAGCCAGTTACTGCTTCTCCTGTGAGGCCTCGTATGTTAACAGCAAACTCTGAAGAAAGTATTATTCCTAGTTCAAAGAGCCAACGAGCTGCAATTCATTGACTTTAAGATATACACTGTGATATTCCAAAGCATAGGCTGATTCTGTTTGGCGAAGTGTTGGTCTTGAAAGGCAGCCTACCATAAGGGAAAAAAGAACTGGGCTTGGAGTTGAAAGGGTTCTGTTCTGTTTGCTGTCACCACCTTCTTGTCTATGACATAAGAATATTTCATATGACTCTTGTAATGATTAAACAATATGATGAAGAGATTATATCTGTGCATTTTTAATACCAGTCATTAACTTCCTAATTATGAACTATAGAGTAATGAATATAATTTTCTCTAAATATGCAATGTTGGGTGTAACTTGTGCAGAGGATTTTGTGGTTTTCCATTTTTATTTACATATGTTACCATGTTGTATTTTCAAAAAATTCATGAGAAAATCAGTCTTCTTATATGAAATTTTAGACAATATTTTATACCCAAATCTTGCACAGTCATTTAAAGTAATATAATGAGTTTGTATTATTTGAGCATTCATGCCTAAATGTTGAAAGCAGACTTCCCAGAAGCTCAACAAGAGACAGATGGAAATGACCTTGTGATTCAAAAAAATGTTTCAGATAATCTAGACAGCAAATAACCCACATGTGGGTAATCAGGAGTTCATTGTTTTGGGGATCTTTAATTGCCTACTGTTTATCAATATAATTTAACTACCAGTGCATGTGATGATGATATAAATAGAACACTTGCCTATTTTTAAATGAGAAATGTCATATTTTTATTAATGATAAAATAGTATGAAAGAGAGTACTCTGTGTGACTGTCATTAAAAACAGTTCACTCATCTTGAAAAAGAGCTGGATTTCCTTTCTTTTTTTATCCAGTGTAAGAGCAGACACTAATCAGTTTTCTTGAGAGTGTTAAAGTAATAATTAGGGTCTATTTTAGGTATGGATTGTTCTGGACATTTGCACATTTTTTATTGTTCTTAGTTATTTTATAGTAGAAATAACTATTACTATGCATGAGAAAGAGGGTGTTTATCACTCAAGTGTCTCATTCTACAACTGCAGTTAATTTTATAAGGAAATAATTTGTCATTTTCTAAAATAACCCTTTAAATGCTGCTGGCAAAAGCCATTTTCAGTTGATTGCCTCTGAAGCCAGTGATTTGTGGCATTGTACAAAACAACCAGTCTTGTGTCACCATTCCTGAGGGGGACAAAGAAAACAAGACACTGATGTATATGAGCTTGGTTTTTGTTGTTGTTGTTGTTTTTCTATTCATACATTTTCCTTTCTTTTTTTTTTCTTTTTTGGTTTTTGTTTTGTTATGTTTTGTTTTGTTTGTCTGTTGATTTGTTTTTAATGATTGCCTCAAAACATGTGTGCTTTCTAGGAAATCTACACTCAGCAGTGCCTTTCATTTTTATTATCTAAGTTGATACTGATCCCCAGAGTAGGACTGATATTCATGACTGTTGTTGGATGGCTAAACATCTTTTGGATTTTAGATTCTCTGTGCTTTTGGACAGCATTTTAATACTATTGCTAGCTGACTGTTCTAAATGTGTTACTGAAAATGTTCTAAGAAACTAGTTCCTTTCTAAGACAGAATATGTAATAAAATTATAAAATTCATGAAATTTACTCTTAGTTTTTTATATAATGTGCGTACAGAGTAAAAAGTTAAGGTCCTTATGATTAAGACTAAGTCATATAAGCTTATACAGCCTATACTAGTTTTTTGAATACTTTTATTTAGCTTGGAAAATAATGCATTCAAATTTTGAAGTTCTTATACTGAATAAAATAATATCATTTTTTCCCCGGGTCTGCTATTTACTGTGTATCTGACTCAGTTAGAGAATATGAAGTTAGGTTTTAACTAACCTAATGAAAGTACCCAATAAATAAATTATCTGAACTTTTTTTTACTGCCTTGTGTTGTTAGAAAATATGTGAAGCACAATATGAGCATACTTGAAAATATGTGTGCATTTATGTTGTAATTCTAGTTAATGTCCTCATTTGTATATAGAGAAAATATACTTAATTCATAAATTGTGGATCAGATTTCAATTCTTTATTTACTAAGTATTTACTGAGTGAATAAGGATATGCATACCATCAAATCACTTACAGATGAGACTGTTTGTTTTATTAGATCTTTGGCTTTAATTAGAGTCATGAGCCAAAAAAAACATGCCTTCTAGTGGGAAGTGTATACTCTGTCAATTCAAGCACATTTTCATTGTCTACTGACTAACCAAAGTAGAAAAATTTGCATAAACAAATCAAAATTAGCAGGAACATAAAAGTGTAAAATGAGGTTGTGTATATTATCTGGCTAGATTTTCCCTATTCTAAATGATAGCAAGCATATAATCTTGATCTATGACATGAGTGTCTTTTATAAATTCAGACGTATTTTAGACGAATTAAGGCATTGCATTTCACAAGGAATTACTCTGCAAATCCTTTTGAAAGATGAATAATTACCCTATATTGTATATTGCTGTTTTCAAAACTTCATTGTTTTTCTCATATTCATAGACCATTTATACCAATATTTACTTAATATTGTTTCTGTAATTCTTCTCATATTAAAATTTTAAATAGTTTTATTACTCTACTATAAGTCTCACTTGCTACAATTGGAACTAATTCAGAAAAATAAATATGTAGCCATTAAAATAAAATATCTACCCATTATCACCTACATACCATGTCACTGGTGGCAGATAAGTTGCATGTTTGGAAATACTGTTCCGTATGATTGTAAATTCAGATTTTCATAAATTTAATTTTATTACAATAAAGCACAATTTAAGTAGATGATTAACTAACTGAAGGCAGAAATTGCGTCAGTGTTGTTTATCCTTATTTCCCCAGCACTTAGTTCTTGGCATATAAAATGCATTCAATAAATATTGAATATGTAAATTAATGCATGAACCTTATACAGATGGTCCCTGACCTAAAATAGTTTAACTTATGAGTTTTTTAATTTATGATAGGTTGCTTGGAGTATTAAATACAATTTCAACTTATGACTTTTTGACTTACAATAGGTTTATTGGAAGGTAACCACATCAAAAGTGGAGGAACAGCCATATTTACCTATTCACCCTCTATAATCCTATCACACAGTAATAATTAAATAATAATAATGCCCAAAGTTTATATGAAAATACATTATGGGCAGGCACATGCTTGTATTCCCAGTCTTCAAAACACTAATTAATATAACACATAGCATTTCTATTAAACTTTATGGAGTATATTTATAGATCAAGAAAGTTTACTGTAATGTAATTAAGAAGAAATGAGTATGAAGCAGTATAGGAGTGGGCCTGGTAAAGGAGTGACAAGAGAGAAATGAAGTGAGAAGTAACAATCTAAATATATATCTATACCATAGAAACTGAGATAACCTGACGACTATGTCAAGGAAGGAAGAAAGGACTAAACTGAAAGCTAAATATAGATGGGAAAGTTGCTTCAGTGGAGAAAGCTCAGTTCCATCAAGAGTTACTTCCAAATTACCAGCCCTAGTGACCAAATTCTTCCAAAACGAATGACTCTTAACCATCCCCTGTATGGCTTTCTTCCAATAAAACTCACTTCTAAAGCTTGAATTCCAACCTGTTTTCTTTTGTCCATGCACTTAAGAAATGACATAATCAATTTTCTACATCATTTGGGTTAGAAGAAAAGACCATATAAAGCTAAAATGAGCAAAATATTCTGGACCTATTTAAAATCAGAGGTTCATCAGTTAGGGAGGCCCCTGAAGTACAAATAGACTATTTCACAAAACCTATGAGGCCTCAGTAAATGAATGCAGTCCACATCAGTTATGTGTCAGGAAGTCAATGGTTAGCTGATTTGATCAGTCGCAATTATTTTGACAGTTAAGAATGACTGTCAATAGTAACTGATATCTAAAGAAGAGGCACCACAGAGGTAGAATCATTCATAATTCAGAAATAATGCTGAACTATTACAACTATATAAAATATTTATTTTTTGGCCCATTACCTAATAATCTAAGAGGATGGTTTGCATACTATTTTGCTGAAGGGACACTTGACCTATCAAGAAATAAATGAGTGATGGCTCATTTATCTGACTTTTTTTTACTTATGTATACATTTATTCATTAATTTATCTCTTTCAACATTGAACTTCTGAAAAGAGGACATTTTATAAGAAAATGAAAGGAATATATGCTTCCAGGAATTTGGAGGGAATTGAGACTGAAATAAGAAGGAAGTAGATTCTGTCAACTTAAGTAGTCTGTCTGGAGGGGAAAGGTCTCTAAAAAGCATCTTGTCTTACCTTCAACTTGAAGGATGTCATCGTGCCTGGTCACAGAAGCAGGAAATATGATTCAGGTGTCAGAAGCATATAGGAAAGAACCATCCTGCCTTGGCAGGTTGGAACCTTCAGCTATGGCATATGGCTATCAAGATGGGAGTGGGAGACATGTGGATATTTTTGGCAGCCACAATGGGTCAGCACCATTGGATCATATAGCAGAGTCTAAGTTAAGCTGAAAGATCCTGAAAACCAGGAGCTAATGAGGACACACTTTGTAAGGCAACTTCAGGGATTACTTTTCCTCCTGTGAGCAAAGGAAGGTACTTGAATGGTGTTGGAAGTTCTCACGATTCAGTAGACCAGACAAGAAGAATCAAGGGCTTTCAACATTTAGGAACAGTAATAAGCCTCTGGAGGAAGTATCTGAGACTCAAGATCCATAGCTCTCTTTGTATAGTAGATCCAGCATGATCTACATCTATAAAGGAGCACACACCTGAATGTCAGGCACTATGAACGGTCAGGTGACTTTGGTTAAATCCCGTAATTTCCCTCTGCCTCCATCTTTTTTTTTTCCCACATGTTCAATGTACTATCTACATGGCAGAATTTTTTGAGGGTTGAATGAAGTGGTGTGTGTGAAACACAGTAGAAAGTGACATAAATAATATGTATACTTGAATATGTGAAGCATTTTGATTCATGAATGCTATTGTCATTTATATTGGAGTGTCAACTAAGGTTGATTTCTTTCTCATGCCATAAGTCCATCCCAGGTAAGTAAGGAAGGTGCACCAGATTGTCTCCCACAGGAACTCAGGTAAGTCTTTAGAGCGTCTGGAAAAGGCTATTCATTGTGATAGGGAAAGGGTATATGTGGATCACACACTGCATATTAAAGGCTCTGCATAGAGGTGATACTTTTCACTCCTGAGCTGGCTTAAGAGACACTTCACCTATCACGTGGCCATACCTAACTGGAAGGGCCTGGAGAATCATAATCCTAGCTTGTGTCTAGAAGAGCTAAAATATTTGGTGAGCAGCACTAATGACCATCACATATGGATTCTTTCCATTTTCTACAGTGGAATGCCTTTTGCATCAAAGAAGCCTTCTAGATGTTTCTCCTGTTATTAATAACACCACATTCTTTCTGTATAGCTTTTAACAAACAAGTGGACTTTCTTAATTTTATGTATTCCCAGTTTCAAGGATTTGCTGGCATTAAAAATTTTAGTAGCCTTGTAGCAGAATATTCTTGTTTCTTTAAAAGAAAATAAATAATTTTATAAAATCCCTCTCTTTTTTTTGGCAGACATTGATGAATGCTCTGACGGTTTTGTTCAATGTGACAGTCGTGCTAATTGCATTAACCTGCCTGGATGGTACCACTGTGAGTGCAGAGATGGCTACCATGACAATGGGATGTTTTCACCAAGTGGAGAATCATGTGAAGGTCAGTACAAAGAGAAGACCTAGAATTTAAGAACTTCTCTTGAACTTGAGGAATATATCGTAAGCTATAAATAGAATACATTGAGCCAGTGTTATTAGTGTTTTTACTATATGTTTATACAACAGTGATTGGAAATATGTTAAAATCTAACTTTTTCTTGCTAATTATGGTAATTATTGTTATTTTTAGATAATTAAAGTTTGTGACACTAACCCAGTTTTCTGTGGATTCTTGCAACTGTTAAATGGTGTTTTTAGAATGAAAAAACATGTAGTATCACGTAAATTTTTTAAAGGAAAGCATGCATACATCTGATCCAAAAACATGTAGCAAAAATACATGATAAAAAGCAAGATAGAGGAAAAATGGGAATAGAGGAAATGCAATGATGGTGTGGTCAAGGATGACATACACAATACATGCTACTCAGGGCTATTTCTAACATGACATTTACCTGGCAAAGTAAGAGATGTTTAGTGATTGTTGAATGTTGGATACATAAGATATGGTCCCTGCTTCCATTAAGTTTTCAATCTAAGAGGAGTAGAAAATTCAATCAGATTATATTCAATTAGTTACCATTAATTTTAAATTATTTTGAACGGATTGACAAATCTGCTCCTCTATAGCCTCTATTGAAGGGGCATGATTTTTAGAAAACAGGCAGACAGAGCAAGCAGAGCCCAGTGAGTAATTGCCAGGGAAACTACACGCACTGAAAGGATTTGTCATTAGAAGTCTTGGCATAGGAATGAAAAACAAAACACAACTTGAGAACTCATTATTTTCTCCATTTGTATTTACACCTTCATAGAGCCTGAGAGGATAATGGGGTTAAGATGACACAGTCAATGAAAGCTTTTGACAATCTAACCTAAAGATACTTGACACCTAAATGATAAGATGTTTTTTATCCTTGTGCCTCAAAGGATTTTCACAAAGAAACAAGTGAAACAGGCTTGGGTGATGGATGCCAAGGCTTCTAGCCTGTTTTGCCAGCAGCAGACAAGCTCTGGAGCTTGAACAGAGTATTCATCAGGATTTCCACCTAGGAATGGGAATGCTGCTGTCTTACCAGGGGCTAAAACCTGGCATTTGCATGTTACCACTTAAATATGGTCTGAGGGCTTTATCTTGCACTGGTGAATGTTCCAGAGTGAACATTTCCAGCCCTGGAGAGAATGCCAGGAACCACAGATTATAGTTTCAAGACAGATCAGACAGTGGAATTTTGTTCTTCCCTGATAAGCTAGTTTCTTTGTATTTTATAGAATTTAATTGAGATCATCTTTTTAAAAAATTATGCACATAAAGAATGAATATAAGCTGATTATAAATAATGCAAATCATACAGAAGCTTGTATATGGATTAAAGCTGAATATGCATCTTCATTTCACCTCCCCCCTTTCCCCATCTTTTCCACTCATCCTCTAGGGGTTACCTATGTTTAATTTGGGTTAGTATCCTTGCACACTTTTTTCTGTGCATCTGAATGTGAGTAGAAAAACACACATACCTCTCTTGACTGTCTTATATTAAATTTGTAACTGAGCTCACTGTCTTTCAAATTTGTAATCACAAATCTCTAGTGTATTGTATTAGTTATCTATTGATGCCTAACAAATTACTCTCAAAACTTAGCAGCTGAAAACGGCAAACATTGTCTCACACTTGCTGTGGGTCAGGGATTTGTGCACAGCTTAGCTGGGTGGCTCTGATTCAGCGCCTTAATGACATTGCAGTCAAGTTCTTGGCCAGGATTGTGGTCTTCTTATATTGAAGGCTTGTCTCTGGTGGTAGTGGGGGGAATGGGAATCTATTTCCAAGGACATTCATGTGGCTATTGGCAGATCTCATCTCCTTAATACATGGGCCACTCCTCAAGGCGTGGGAGCTTGCTTTCCCTAAAGCAAACAATCCAAGAGCAGATGCCCAATATGGGAGCCATAGTCTTTTTACAACCTCATGTCAGATGTGACATTCCATCACTTCTCACACTTTATATTTGTTAGCATCAAGTCAGTAAGTCCATCCCACATTTAAGGAAGGGGATTACACAAGGGCTTGAATACTAAGTGGTGAGGATCACTGGGGCCATCTCAGAAGCTACCTACTGTAAGGGCCATCAGCACTGTCCAGCATTCCTACTTCATTTCCTTAGTTACATTCCCTTCCAACTTTCCAGTTAACAGCCATTTCACAACTTCTTAAGTCTCCTCAGACTTTGGATACTGCTTCCTTTCTCTTTATTCTCTGTCAGTGGCCTGTCTACTTAACTGAGAACACAGAAGTAGTCAAAAGCCATCTGCCTCACTTTCCACCACAACCCATACTCGCTTATTTATTTATTTCTATATATCTGCTCATTTATTTCTATATACCTGCTGCTTTTTCTCCCTCCTCTTTTATTGGAGGAAGTGGCCCCACTCCTATCAAATATGAAACTCATCATTGTATCTTGCATCTCATCCTCTCTCACCTGTTTAAGGATTCTGCCCATATATTATTAACTTTCTCTTCCGTATAATTAAGTCTTTTTCTGCTGCATCATTCCTATCAGTGTTCAAAGAGTCAAGAGTAGCTGCCATCTTTGAAAACAAAACAAAAGCAAACAAAATGTAACTTCCCTTGACATCACCTGACTCTACAGACATATCTTCCAGTTTTCTGTCCCCTTTAGAACAAAATTCCTTGAAAAAATTTTCAGTACTTGTTATCTCTGCCTTCTTCCTTCCAGCGACACTTTAGTCTCACTGCTCTAGCCAATGCTTTTCTTTCAAGATTACTAACAATTTCTATTTTGCCAAATTAGCTGATCAATTACTATCTCCTTGATCAACTACTCAGGCATTTAACTCAGTTGATCATTCTTTTCTCTCAAAACATAATTTTCCTCACTTGGCTTCAGGTTCATCACTCTCTCCTGGTTTTTCTCCTTTCTCCTACAGGCCTTTTTTTTACTCTCTCAAATGCCCCAGGGCTCAGGCCTTGTCGATCTTTTCTATCCATTCTCAATCCCTAAGTCAACCAGTTTCATGGCTTAAAATGCCATCTGTATATCCCAAATTCAGACCTCTGCCTTGGCTACAGATTCTACATCTAGTGGCCTACTAGGTAGCTCAACCTGGACGTCTAATAGACAACTCAGACCTAATATGGCTAAAACAGAACTTTTAATTTACTCTCTAAGTCCTACAGGTCCTTTAACATAGTTCTCCAGAACTACATCTTAGAGTCACTGTTTTCTTCCTTCTTTTCCTCATATCTCACATTCCATACATTAACAAATTTCACAGTTTCAACTTTCAAAATATATTCCCAGTCTAACCACCCTTTACCACTTCGGTTGTTAACGTCTTAATCTAAGCCATTACTACCTTTTGCCTGAACCACTATAACAGCCTCCAAACTGGTCTTCCTACTTCCATGTGCAATTCCCCTAGAGTCTTTTTTTTTTTTTTTTAATAACATTCAGAGTGATTCTTCTAAAACTGAAGTTAGATCATGTTACTCCTCTGTTCACACTCCTGGAGCCTCTCCACCCCTCTCAAAGCAATATGCAAACCCTGACCATGGTTGACAAGGGCTCACATGATATGCATCCTTGGCTTTCTTGCATTTCTAAAATATACAAAACACATTTATTTTCATGTACTGTCCCTTTATGTGGAATGCCCTTCCCCTAAATCTTTGCAAGGTTCTTCTTTCCTTTAATTCAAATTTCTTCTCAAATGGTTTCTCCTGGACAACTAATTTAAAATAGTCTCCCACCTCTGACACTCTATTCACTTACCCTGCTTCATTTTTTTTTTGATAGAAATTATAAACTCACCTGAAATTATAGTATGTATTTATGTGTTTGCTTTCTTATTATCTGCTTTAGAATGTAAGCTTCAAAGGTCATAGTTTGTGTTTGCTTGTCAGCTATCATATCTCCAATGCCTAGAACAGTGTCTGACACATAGTAGATGATACATTTATTTGTCCAATGAAAAGATTGAGATAAATAATAGATAGCTAATCTCTTCATTAGAAATGCATTAGGCACATAACCTATGTTGGAATGTAGATATTAGTATGACAGATAGTGGAGATATATATATATAGTTAAAAGTAGATATATAATAATGATCAGGATAAAACATAATTAATGCATTCATGAGTGTTCAGCCCAGAAAGTAACAAGGATAATTAAACTAAACATCAAAATAACACATTATAAATATGAAGACAGCAAAGTAGAGGATTTGTCTTCATAGACAAGGCCTTTCAAGGAAACCCACAAACATAGGAGCAGTGAAAAATCTTTTTTAAAAAAACAAAAACAAAAACACCATTCTGGAAAGATGATTCTACCATTATCTACCAATAAAATTTATAAAGATTATCAGAAAAACCTACTACTCTGTCAGAGGACAACATGCTCTGAAGGATTCTTTTTTTTTTTTTTTTTTTTTTTTAATATGAGACAGAATCTCACTCTGTCGCCCAGGCTGGAGTGCAGTGGTATGATCTCGGCTCACTGCAAGCTCCACCTCCCAGGTTCACGCCATTCTCCTGCCTCAGCCTGCCGAGTAGCTGGGTTTACAGGTGCCCGCCACCACGCCCGGCTAAATTTTTTTGTACTTTTAATGGAGGCGGGGTTTTGACGTGTTAGCCAGGATAGTCTTGATCTCCTGACCTCGTGATCTGCCCGCCTCGGCCTCCCAAAGTGCTGGGGTTACAGGCGTGAACCAGCATGCCCGGCCTGAAGAATTTTTTTAAAAGAACACATCTGATTTATTTGTATATGTGTGTGTGTGTGTGTGTGTGTGTATTTTATTATTATTATACTTTAAGTTCTAGGGTACATGTGCACAACGTGCAGGCTTGTTACATATGTATACATGTGCCATGTTGGTGTGCTGTACCCATTAACTCGTCATTTACATTAGGTATATCTCCTAATGCTATCCCTACCCCCCTACCCCCACTCCATGACAAGCCTTGGTGTGTGATGTTCCCCTTCCTGTGTCCAAGTGTTTTCATTGTTCAATTCCCGCCTATGAGTGAGAACATGCGGAGTTTAGTTTTTTGTCTTTGTGACAGTTTACTGAGAATAATGTTTTCCAACTTCATCCATGTCCCTACAAAGGACATGAACTCATCCTTTTTTATGGCTGCATAGTATTCCATGGTGTATATGTGCCACATTTTCTTAATCCAGTCTATCACTGATGGACATTTGGGTTGGTTCCAAGTCTTTTCTATTGTGAATAGTGCTGCAATAAACATATGTGTGCATGTGTCTTTATAGCAGCATGATTTATAATCCTTTGGGTATATACCCGGTAATGGGATGGCTGGGTCAAATGGTATTTCTAGTTCTAGATCCTTGAGGAATCGCCACACTGTCTTCCACAATAGTTGAGCTAGTTTACAGTCCCACCAACAGTGTAAAAGTGTTCCTATTTCTCCACATCCTCTCCAGCACCTGTTGTTTCCTGACATTTTAATAATCGTCGTTCTAACTGGTGTGAGATGGTATCACATTGTGGTTTTGATTTGCCTTTCTCTGATGGCCAGTGATGATGAGCATTTTTTCATGTGCCTGTTGGCTGCATAAATGTCTTCTTTTGAGAAGTGTCTGTTCATATCCTTTGCCCACTTTTTGATAGGGTTTTTTTTTCTCATAAATCTGTTTAAGTTCTTTGTAGATTCTGGATATTAGCCCTTTGTCAGATGAATAGATATATTTTTTAAAAAAGATTAAAAAAAACTTCTAAACATTCTCCATTTAGTGCAATTTCTGTGATTTGTAGAATTGTAATATTAGTATTTAGAAGGATTCCATTTTAAGAATATGATTATATCAGAGAAGGTGCTATTTTTTTGTTGCTGGGGGGAAGAAAGTAGACAAAGCCACAGTGGTAGCTTTACAGTTACTCTGAAGTGTAAGACTCATACTTGAAGGGCATGAATAAATAACTTCACTGTGTCACTACTTTTTAGGTTACAGTTGTGTGATCTACAACATACATGTTTATAAGCTGCATTCATACAAATTGTTTGCTGTTTTGCCATCCATTTATCTCAGAGATTTAGACATTTCATCCTGAGGTAACATGCCAGAGTCCCATTTTCCTTATCCATCCCCCATTTCCACTGTGCCTAAAACCTTGTCTCTCTCTGAGACACCATCCAGTATCTTTTTTCGCGTAAATCTCTTATATTTCTGCCAACATTTCCCATTATTGCTGTAATTTCTGGACAATCTTTAAGTTTGGTGAAGTTTTTTGAACTTTTGATACCAAAAAAATGAAGTTTACATGATAGTATTTTAAATAGTCTGTTCAAGCCCAACGCTGTGATTGAGAAAAGCACTTGATTTTGAGAAGAAATATAAATGTCATGCTGTGAAGGAACAAAGAGAAATTATTTGCTCTTTGGTATCAAGGAAGGCTTCTCAGAGTACCTAGTATTTGCTAAGTATGATGAGATTATGGCCAAGTCGAGATAAGGAAAATGACTGCAAACAAGAAGTAGCTCTAAATACTCTAAGTACTACAAAGTTTGAACCTGAGTAGAAGGACTCTTTTTGAGAAAGGAGATGATGAAAGTAATCTGCATCAAATCCACATTTTGGCCCAATTCTATTTTCTGAGTCCCAGACACACATATCCAACTACTTACTGAACAGCTCTGCTTGGAAGCCCAGAGGAAGTGCAATTCAGCCAGTCCTAAACTGAACACGTCTGCCTTTATCCCTCCCCGCTCTTCTGTTCCACAGCAAAATCTTGCTCTTCTTTCCATAAATAGCATCAGCCATATTTTCCACGCCAGAGATCTAAACATCGTTTTTGATCTCTCTTTCTTTCTAATCTTCAAAGCCAACAAATCACTATGTTGTGTTAATTCTCTCTGTTGTCTCTTTCTATGCGTCCCCACTGCTGTAACTCAGTGTGGCATGGTACTTAAGAGCACGGACTTAGAGCATGATTGCTTCAGTTCCCATCTGGGCCTACTGGCTGTGTGGCTGTGTCACCTTGGGCAAGTTATGTAACAGTATTATGTCTCAATTTCCTGATTTATAAAGAGAGAATCATAATTTAATTATATCTTCGAGGGTGGTTGCGAAGATTAAATAAATCATTATATGAAAAGTTCTCAGAGTCTGGTACATACCAACCACTATGAGACTCTGCTTTTATTGTATGATCATCTTTTGCCTGGACTATGGAAACAGTCTATTAACTGGTCTCCTGGCTCCAAATTCTAATCCATTCAAATCTCTTTTCCAAAATGAACCCAAAAGAACCTGTCTAAAATGAAAATCAGATTGTGATTTTTTTTTATTTTGCGTTTCTCTAAAATGACATTTTATTGGCTTTATGAAAAAGTTCAACTTTCTTAACATGACCTTTCCTTGGACCCTGAGTAGCCTTCAGCTACATGCTATTTACTCTGCTCTCTCACTGAACATTCCAGTCTACCAGCACTTCTGTTTCTCCAGCACATCTTGATAGCTCTAGACGTTGGGCCTTTAAGCACACTCTTGCCTCAAAAGCACTCTAGACTACTGTTTACCTACTCTTTGCATGGCTAAATATTAATCATAGTATAATCGCCATACCTAGAGAATGTATAGACAAAAAAGATCCAGAAGAGCTACCAGTGTGATAGGAAGCAAGTAGGGAAAATTTATCAAGAAGAAGGAGAAAGTTTCGTCAAGTGCTCTGCTAGACCAAGTTACATGAAAACTGACACTGACAAATGGATTTAGCAACCTTATTTCTTCAATAATCACTCACTAAAGGAGTTATCTATATTTTTAAAGTTGGAATTTGTATATGCCATGATAGGTATACCGTGATAGGTTTTTCAAAGTAGAATACACACCTTGTATGGATAGTTAATTTGGGAATCTTGTTATAACCAAGCTATGTGTAAAAATGGGTTCCAAAATTCTATACCACCAGTTAATTGGGAAAAGTTTCTGCATTGTCAGAGTCATTGTAGATAATAAGCAGAAAAAACAAGCTGAGTTCAAACTTACTCAAACTCCTTGGATAGCAAGAGATTGTAGTTAGTCCATTATGATGCATCTGCCCACACATTTTTTCCAGGTATAACAAGTACATGCCAACCATTGTTATGAGCAACTTTTTACTCTATTTCTTTATTATAGATGTGCTTTATTTAAGTATACATATTCATCTTGTGCCTGGACATCTCTTCTTTGTCCCTGTGGAATCTTTCTGCCTATAAGGGGGAAAAAAGTATTATCTGATAACCCAGCTTTTATTTTAAAGTGTCAAGCAAAATAAAATGATTGCAAAAATTCAGCCATTGCCATTCATGGAATAATGTCCTTATAGTAGACTGTAAAAAAGCTATGTAGTAAGGATGTCTGTAGCGCTTGTTGTCAAAGAGACCAAATAACTATGGTTTGTTTATGTTTTTCTGGCTAATTATAATTCTTAATTCTAGAAATATTTAATGGGAGACAAGTATCAACTCGCCAGATGTACAACATCATTCCGAATTGACCAAATATAAAACTAGCTAATAAAATTTAATTTTTATTACAAAGAGAAAAATTTTCTCTAATCTGAAAAAATACACATTAACCATAGTAATTAATTTTTAAAAAATATATTCTCATCCTGGCTAACAGTTTTCTTTCTAATCATAGTCTACAATAATAAGTAATATTATCCTTAACAAATCAAGCTTAATAAAGCTCTATAATCACTTTTTCGGCTGTTCATCCAATTCATTAGTTTTGTTGAAATGGGAACTAATAAAAATCAAGGCAAACAGAAAAAAAATGTCCTGTGGCTTACTTTCAGGAATACATATGTGGCAGAATTTAAGTATATAAGAAGTTTAAAATTGCCAAATTTTAACTAGTCCAAGTCTTCAGTTAATGTTGAAGTCGAATCATTTGATAAAGATATTTCCTAAACCTTATTTTTAAAATCTTCAAGGAGAATCAGTATACAGCGCCCTAGTTAAAAGCTATACATTCCATCTTGTCTCTAACCCACTTCTGCCATGATTTAATTCTTTCTTTCTTGACCTTTACTCAGAGGAAACTGATGAAATGGGAAATAACTGCTTATTGCCATTCATACCACGTCTCTGAAATGTATTTTGGCTTGTGACCTTTAAATTACGGGGGTAAATAAAAGTGAATCCCATCTCCTCTTATGGACCTGATCTGTGGGTCACGATATGTTTGCTTTTTCATCTGTATGAAAATGCTTTAGGCTGTAATGGCCATGAAATAGGTGATGTCAGGTGAAGTATGGGCAATTGCCAACTGAGTCAGGCAGGGGACAAAATGATAATCTGAAATGGAAAAGTTAAGAAGTAGTGGATTCTTTGTGAGAGAGATGGTAATTGCTGATGATTATTTGCCCTTCCGCGGTTGAGAGTCAAAGTCTAAGGACCATATGAAAATACCTGGAATGCAAGGGAAGATCACCTAGGCAGAACAATGGAAAGAGCTTCATGGAGGGGGGCAGGTGCAGCTGCGAGGATAAGGTTTGATATTGCAAAAAATGCTGCAGGGATCTCATGACATATCATCTCCCACTAAGAAGGGATTTTTCTGTAATCACCAGTTTAACACTGGGGATGATATCCCCATTAAAGTATCATAGGCACTTTTAGAATTTCCACTGTTGAACTGTTTTTATTTGGTAAATTGAGTCATATTCTTACTCTCAAAAATATAAATGTTTCATAAAGCCTAATGGTATTTACATAGATATAAAAGTTGAAATTCTAGCCAAGGTTATCCGATTTTTTAAATCAAACATGATAATATTTTCCTGTGAAATCCCCAGATCATTAACATTGCTTTAGTCAACATTTAATCACAAATGCAAGCCAGTAAGATGAAAATTAATTTACAGTTGAATACTTCATGTCAGGAGATAACTGACCTGATTGCAGTTGTTTGAAACTGCACATATTCTAAGCATATTGCATGCCGTTTTTTCTTGTCTATAGATATTGATGAGTGTGGGACCGGGAGGCACAGCTGTGCCAATGATACCATTTGCTTCAATTTGGATGGCGGATATGATTGTCGATGTCCTCATGGAAAGAACTGCACAGGGGACTGCATCCATGATGGAAAAGTTAAGCACAATGGTCAGATTTGGGTTTTGGAAAACGACAGGTGCTCTGTGTGCTCATGTCAGGTTGGTATAAATAAAAAACTTTAATCAATTTTATTCAGTTGTAATTTGCATATGTTTTAAGTATGTATATGGTTTGATGAGTTTTGACAATGTGTACATCCACTTAACTGCCAGCACAATTAATATAACAGAACATTTCCAGTAGCCCAAATGTTGCCTATGTTCTTTCCTAGTTAGTCCCACAAACCTAGATCTAGGCAAAAATTGCATCCAGTCCCTATTGATTAAATTTGTATTTTCTAGAGCCTCATATAAATGGAGTTATATAGTACATACTATATTGTGTCTGGCTTCTTTCTCTCAACATTATGTTTTTGAGATTCATTCATATTGTTACATATATCTGTAATCCATTTCTTTTTAATGCTGAATATTATTTCATTGTATGGATATACCAATGTATTTATCTATCCACATGTTGATAAAATTTTATTACTAACCGTGCTAATTTTTTCCTAGTCACAATATCATGTTTGAATGACTGCACAAATAAAGTCAGAATGAACATGCTATGATGCAAGAGTGAAAAATATTTATTTGGTCTATATTTCAGTTTTAGATAGGTATTCTGTTATGTGTACCTAGTTATAATGAATGCTCAAATTATTTTCAGATGAATAATATTATGTACCAAAAACTCAGCTGTCATAAAAGAAATTGATAACAGTTTATACAAAAACATAGGTGTTAAATACTCCAGAAATTTAGTAATATGTATTTTATTAACTATGAAATGTTAAAACACATGCCCTCAAACAAAACAAAATTTAGTTAGTATGCAACTTACCATACTAATATACAAATATATACTTACATATAAATGAAGACATTTATATACACAGTGGTTATCATTTTATGCTGGTCATTTCTGAAAAAAATATTTTCTGGTCATTTGAGGAGTAGTATGTGGAAAGGAAATTGAAAATCCCCCGGCTTAGGTAATTTCTTTGTGTTAGCTAAAAAAGAGAAATGTTAAAGAAAGTTTGTTATATTGGATAAGCAGTGTGAATTATTTCAACTTCCAAGTCACCATCTGAAATATATGTGTGTGTGTGTGTGTGTGTATGTGTTATTGTATTGAGCAATGGAGGTTTTTGGTAACTGCTTTTTTTCTTTTTCATACAGAATGGATTCGTTATGTGTCGACGGATGGTCTGTGACTGTGAGAATCCGACAGTTGATCTTTTTTGCTGCCCTGAATGTGACCCAAGGCTTAGTAGTCAGTGCCTCCATCAAAATGGGGAAACTTTGTACAACAGTGGTGACACCTGGGTCCAGAATTGTCAACAGTGCCGCTGCTTGGTAAATTTAACTACATGAAGTGGAAAGAAAATGTAGGCCCAGAATCTAAATAGAGAACAAACCTTGCCCTCCCCATTTGCCAATACCTAGCACCAGGCCACAGTGTTGACAGTTATAAAAAGTGAGCCTGGTTAGGATGATGAGGTGATAGTTACACGATCACAACCCAAGAAGGAATATTCTGAGGTAGATGTGGCAGAAGGTGTTGAATAGTCTTTCACTGACAGTAATGTCTCTTTCAGAAGTATCTCCATAGCTCAAAAGAAGAAAAGACTCTCTTAGCTCCCCCATTCCTATCCAGTTTAGGCTAACTTAAAGACAATTATTGATAGAATAATGGCATTCATGAAAAAAATATTCTTTTTCCAAGTAGAACTTCTGTTAACCTATTTATATCAGCCATGTTTAGACTTAAAAAACAAAACAACCCCCCCCCCACAACCAAAACCGTTTATTTCCTTCTAAAGATTGTTATTTTCAATGCTTCTAGTGGGCACCTTGTTTTGCACGTAATATGGATATGCAATAAATATATATTAGAATTGAATTTCTCTATATATTTATAAAACGTTTACTAGAAACAATAAGTAAGAAGAAAGTAATGATTTGTTAAAGCCTTTTTTCAGTTGAATGAATTTCTTGTTTCTTTCTAGTGGTATAAATGAAAAGGAAAATTGGTCTATGTGTCTTTATAGCGGAAACTTTCACAGAAGATGCTACTTTTAAAGTTATGGCCAGTTTCTTTCTATTTGTGTGAGGTTATTTTTAAGGCAAAGCTTTTTTGTTCCTTCCTTTTTATACTTTCAACCCAAAAATCAATGGAAAGACCAAGGTCAGTTTCTGTGCCTGAAGGCTGCTTTCATCTCCCAAACCATGAGATTCTGAATTATGAAGAAAATAGGAAACAGGTGGGAACTACATTTTTAAAAAGATCCAATTCACACTATTTTCCTGTGTGGAATTAAAAAGGAATGAAATCAATTCCTAGGGTTGTTTTTTTTTTTTCAAAGTCTCTACACTGAAAAATATATAAATGAACAAAGAAAAACCATCATATTCCCTTCATATTTTAGTTTATTTTCTTTTAAATGAACAAAACATTCTTTATGCATAAAGGAATGAATAACAGCTTAGAAAAAATAGCGAAAGAATGAAAAAGGTATCACAGGGGCAAATACGTTAAATAAAAACCTCTCTCCTTTGTCATGGGAAAGATAGGGGCATGCACATTTTATTGTTTTAAAATAAGTGATTTTTGCTTTTGTTTTATTGGTGTTATTTAAATCCTGAAGATTGTTTCAAAATCAAGCTACAATACAAAACTCATCATTCTGATAGGGCTTTTGTATTAATATATTCCCTGAAAGATTCATGAGCTTTGTAGATCTAAGTTTAAATATCAGTCAAATAAATTGAGTATTCAGTAAACCCTGTGCTCATCTGCTTTTTCCTGGCCTCCCTCCATTTCCTCCTCCCTCTCCCTCTGCCCTTGCACATCTGTTTTCCTTATAGCAAGGGGAAGTTGATTGTTGGCCCCTGCCTTGCCCAGATGTGGAATGTGAATTCAGTATTCTCCCAGAGAATGAGTGCTGCCCGCGCTGTGTCACAGACCCTTGCCAGGCCGACACCATCCGCAATGACATCACCAAGACTTGCCTGGACGAGATGAATGTGGTTCGCTTCACCGGGTCCTCTTGGATCAAACATGGCACTGAGTGTACTCTCTGCCAGTGCAAGGTAAACCCCATTACATTTAAATAGTGAGCACTTTGCCAGCTGCACCCAGGGCTCATAGATAATAATGTGCTTGACCTGACAATGGGAAGGTTTTTTTTTTTTTTTTTCTGTTTATTTTTCAAACATAGATGGGAGGAATGCCACTCAGCTCTATTAGTTCCAAGGCTGTCATGGGCATCCCTCTGATGTATATTCAAGGACGGTGCATGGACTGAAACCAGAATGATCCGTTATTTATATCACCAGAATAGAAACAAGCTACTTAAATTGTCCTAAGTATCTAACTGTACACATCTTTTTAAAAAGCTGAAACAACAAACCTCATGTTTCTTCTTTCATGATAGGAGACAATATTGTTTTATTGATTTTTAGCTGATTCTTTTACAAGGTCTGTAAGATACATAAGCGAAGTAGATTTATTACATTTTCCAAGGTGGAAATCAATGTGGCAAAGATGGGCGTATTTCTTGGTTCGTTATGATCAGTTACATTGAGTTGAAAAATTTAAGATCTGTTTTTTACCATATTTTATTCATACAGTTGGAGAAAAACCATTAGAAAGCTCTTTCTCCTTATTCTCATTGGAAAATAGAGCTCTGTGCCTTTTGCTTCAATGAGAGCACAAATACAATGAATGTAGGCAGAGTATATAGAGTTTGTAGATTAGTGACAATGTTGGAAGCATTCTAATTTGATTATTATTTCTATATAAATTTAATCTTGTGGGCATTATGCTTTATAGTCATAATTTTGTAATTAACACTGAAACTAAATAAATAACCTGAAGGCTTAACAGTAACAACCAAATAGCAGACGTGTCAGATTTTTCTCAGCATAACATAGCCAGATATCTGTAACTGCTCTGATTTTTTTAAGTGAGCATTTCCATTTTGTAATTTTTATCCTACGGAGCAATTTAATTCAGATTCACTTATTACAAATTCTTACCAGAGTAGGTTGAAGTAACAGGACAAAGAAATATAAAAAGCTTTAAGCTTTGAGATGCCATTTTTATCTATTTCAAGCTCAAATTTCTAGTTCTTTCAATCAAAGCAATTTGTCAATCAAGCAAAGCTTTTTGAGTGAACATTTACTGCTGTTTTTATGAAATGCATTAGCAAATTTAAAAGTTACTATTACTAAAAGTTACTAAGAATGTATATGCAATGTTCCTTTAATATATATTTAATATGTGTATATTCAATAGTGCATATCTCAAAACTTAGCACTAATGACTAACAGGGAAATACTTTCTGACTTTTAATTACCAAATAGAGTTGAGTCCTCTTACACCCTTAATCTTTCTGTGAGATTATTCTTCTGAGCAATAGTGACAAAAATATATATTGAGTGATGAACAAAAATGAAATATAGCACAGAAGTTATTCACAGTAAGAAAATTGCATATAGTTATAAGCAGGAAAACAATGCAGACTGTTTTCTGGGGTAAAGAATTTGAATGAGCTTGTCATTCACTGCCTTATAAACAACTACTATAATCTCTCAGCTCTTGATAGGAATATATTCCAGAAAGTGTATTTTGATATTAAAGTCATTTCTTCCTGTCAGATAAGTACTGATTTGCAGAAGTTAGTATTAGATACTATTTTCTTTATCTCTTATATGAGATATGAGTCATAAAATATGCTCAGTTTTGTCAAATTTATCTCAAATACTAATTTTATTACATTTATTTTGTGTTATTTTGAAAATAAAGTTTATGCAAAACAGGCTTCAGATATTGCCTTAGAGGTAAGCATTCTTCACAATTTAGTGCTTTGAAAGCACTATTTTATTTATTACATCTCCATTCTGCTCCCCTCTGAGTTATTTGTTTTTAATTGATAAATACACACTGTGTGGGGCATTGTGCTGGTACCAGGTATATAATGATAAGCAAAACCAGACAGAGTCAGCCCTGGGAGTTATTCTCTATCAGCTTATTATCTGGTACTCTGTTGTTCAATATGCTAGTCAGTAGCCACATGTGGCTATTTAAATTTTAATTAAAATTAAATAATATGAAAAATTTAATTTCTTAGTTACACTAGCCACATTTCAATTGCACAATAGCCACATATGGCTACTGGCTGTCATATTAGAGAGCACACTGTGTTAGGCCGTTCTTGCTTAGATGTAAAGAAATACTTGAGACTGGGTAATTTACAAAGAAAAGGGGTTTAATTGGCTTACAGTTCTGCAGACTGTATGGGAAACAGTACCAGGGTCTGCTTCTGGGGAGGCCTCAGGAAGCTTCTACTCATGTGGAAGGCGAAGCAGCAGTGGGCACTTCACATGGCAGGAGTGGGAACGAGAGAGAGAGAGAAAGTTGGTGGGTAGGTGCCACACATTTTAAAATGACCAGATATCGTGAGAACTCACTATGGTGAGAACAGCACCTAGGGGATAATGCTAAGCCATTCAAGAGAAATCTGCCCTTATGTTCCAAACACCTCCCACCAGGCCCCACCTCCAGGATTAGGGATTACAATTCAACATGAGATTTGCATGGGGACAAATATCCAAACTGTATCACACACACAGAAAACATTTCTGTTATCACAAAATGTTTTCTTGGACAGGCCTGGTCTAGTGGTCAAGAATGTAGTCTCTGGAATCAGGCTGCCTGGATTCAAAGCCTGGTCAACCTCACTAACTATGTGACCTCAGGGGACATTCATTAATCTGTCTGTAGCTCAGTTTGCTGTCCTTAAAAATGGGAAAAATAATAGTGCCTACTTGGGAATTGTAATACTGCCTACTTGAGAAGGTTACTCTAAGAATTAAGTGACATGATCCACGCAAAAATTTCATACAGTGCTCAACACATAGTAAGCACTCAATAAATGTTGGCTGAGGAGTAACTCCTCAGTAAATGAGATCTAAGAATTAGGAGCTAGTTGGGTAGAAAAGGATAAGTTTTCTTTTCTCTTTTTAAAGGTGTCTTCAAATTTAATTTTCTTAGGTTAAAGGAAAAAAGCTTTCTCCACTCAAAAGTTAAACTCTTGAGTCAAAAATGAATTCAGAAGTTCTCCTTTTCGAAATCTTCTAGAGAAGCACACTTTGGTTAGAACACTTTGAGCTTCAAACAACAAAGAGGGAGGTATCCAATTGAGAAATAAGGAGGAAGAAGGGGTTAGGGAGTCCTTTCCTTTAATAGACAATCACTGAGCAGGAAACTGAAAATCAGAAACCAGGGAGCTACTTTAACTCCTAGGGAGACTCTAGATACAATGCTACAGTTATTGAGGTATGGAAGAAATTGGAGTTTTGTAAAGCGATCAAGATCCTCACTTCCTAAATGTTGCCTTCATCTATCAAAAGCTACAAACTTGAAGTTGTGCCAGTGGACCTCTGTTCTAACATTAGAATAGATAACTAGATCTATGGAAAAGATACCTATAAATGGGCAATATTATGATAAAGCTTTTGATATATGATCAGGACTTTGCAAATCAATGGAGGAAAAAAAATATTTCACAAATAATGGAATGACTAAATAACAATTTGAGGGAAATAACACGCAGTTATAAAAATTATGTTACATATCAAAACAAATTCCACATGGAAAAAGTGTTAAGTATTAAATTAAAATAAAGAAAATATAGTTAAATATTTATCAAAATTCTAGAAGGAGATACTTTTTAAAATTTATCAATGATAAAATATAACTGAAAGAAAAGATTAGTACTTCTATAGATACATAAAATTAGCAAAAAAAAAAACAAAGTCACAACTACAGACTGAAAAAATAGCTTCAGCAGATTTGGTTTATGTGTTAGATTAAAAACATAAACATTAATAAGAAAAGTACTTCCTGCTGGGTGCAGTGGCTCATACCTATAATCCCAACTGCTCAGAAGGCCCACTTGAGCTCAGGCGTTCAAGGCTGCAGTCAGCCATGATCATGCCACTGCACTCTAGCTTGGGTGACAAAGTAAGACCTTGCCCCTAAAGCTTTTTTAAAAAGCAATTATTTCCCCCATAAATAAATCTGCAAAGGATAAACAACTCACTAAAGAAGTACACCTACTAAAATAAAAGAGGAAATCATTGAGCCTTTAAATAATTGAACCTTAATTGTAAACAAAAATTATAAATAATTATTTTCATATACTATAGTAAAAAGTTTCTCATAATAATTTCTAATGCTGACAGAGATATACTGGAATTATTATTTTTGTGCACTGTTAATATCATTAAAAAATACACAATGCAACACACTATCCCCACCCCCCATACACACACACAAATATATTGTTCTCTTTAATCCCAGGTCTGAGAATCTAACCTAAAGAAATAAAGTATAAAACAAGCTATATACATGCCAATATACATCTCAACATTGTAATACAGAATTAAGGAAGAAACTAAAATATCCAACAATAGAACAGTTAAATAAATTATAGCAACTTTGTGTACAATGCAATTGTATGATATGTTATACTTATATAATATATTCTAATTATGTATTAGAAGATTGTATGTTATTATTCAGCTGTTGAAGTGATCACAATGCTTATAATAAAAATTAAGATAAAAATATTATGTATAATTACATATTCACTTTAACTACAAAAAGTTTGAAAATAAAGGAAATGGACTCCTTTAAAACATACTGAAATACTGACAGTAATAGGATTAAAAAAAATAAGTGTAGCTGAAAATTAAAAGTTGACTGTCTTCTAACCTTGATTCTCAAAGGTTAGCATGAAGAGTGGCAAGGACTTCTTTAACAATAAATATAGCCAAAAATAGCAAGGTCTTAAGGAAACTTATTTTACTGTGTCACTATATAAAAATAATTATTTTATGAGTTTTGATAGTAGGTGCTTATTATTCCTAGTAGTCAGACTGAGTTTCAGTGAGTCAGTTTTATTTTCATTGTTATCAAGGTAATATTTATTATAGTGAAATTCACAGTTAAGTATATAGTTTGATGAGTTTGATAAATCAAAATACAGAATATATCCAGCAGAATATATCCAACACTCTAGAGAGCACCTTTGGATCCCCTTTCAGTAACACCTACTTTCAGTAGGCAACTTTAATTTTATTTCTTTATAATAAATTCATTTTGCCTTTATAAAATGTCATATAAATTGAATTACACAGTTTGTACTAATTTATGTCTTCTGTGAATTGACCATTTTATTGCTACGTAATGTCCCTCCTTATCTCTAGCAAGGCTTCTTGACTTGAAATTAATTTTGTCTGATATTTATTTAGCCACACAGTATATTGTTTTGTTCATCTACTTCTAATCTATCAACAGTTTTATATTTAAAGTGTATTTTTAATAGATAATGTATTGTTCTTATTTTTCACCCAGTGTGAAAATCTGTTATTAAAGTGTTTTGTTTATTTACGTTTAATGTAATTTGTGACACTGATGGATTTAGGACTACTATTTTGTCATTTGTTTTCTATTTGTCCCATCTATATTTTATACACCTATTTATCCATTCCTGCCTTCTTTTTCTTTAATAACATTTTTATTTTATTTAAATTGTTCTGTTGGATTTTAAACTATAACTTTCATATTATTATTTTATTTGTTGTCCTAGGGATTATACTATATATCATTAAGTTATTATATTATAATTAGATATAGTATTATACTACTCATATAAAATATAAGAACTTTGCAACATTATAATTTTATCTGCACAGCTTTTGTGCTAAAACAGTAATATATTTTACAACTCTGTTCACTATTAATCCTACAGTTCCATGTTATTATTTTTGCTTTAGTAAGTCTTATGTCTCTTAAAGAAATTAAGAAAGGAAAAATGGTATATTTTATATTTATTCACATGTAGTAATTGCTCCTTTTTCCACAAGGGATATGTGTTCCAAGACTCCAAGTGGATGCCTGAAACCACAATAGTACTGAACCTTATTAAACCCTATATATACTATGTTTTTTTCTATACGTATGTACAGTAAAATATAATTTACATTAGGTACAGTAAGAGATTGACAACAATAACTAATAATAAAATATAATAATTATACTATAATAAAAATTATGTGAATGTGATCTCTCTCTCTCTCCCTCTCTCTCTCTCTCTCTTTCTCTCTCTCAGAATGTTTTATCATACATTTTACTCATTTGTTTGGGCTACAGTTGACCATAGGTAACTGAAACTGTGGAAAGATAAACTGCAGATAAGGGAAGACTACCATATTTACCATTTCTGGTACTCTTCATTTCTTCTTACATATTGGAGTCTCCATCTGGTTACATTCACTTCAGCTTGAGTAACACTCCTTAGCATTTTCCTTATTGCAGGTGTGCTAGTAACAAGTTCTTTCAACTTTTAATTTATCTGAAAATGTCTTTATATTTCAAGAGTATTTTCACTGTATATAGAATTCAGGATTGACAGATTTGTTTCCAGAACTTTAAAGGTGATATTCTATTATTTTCTAGTTTCCATTGTTTCTGATACAGTGATCATTTGTTTTTTTATTCCCTTGTATGCAGTATTTCTTTTTTCCCCCACTTTTTCCTTTCATGATTCTCTATCTTTGTTTTTAGTAGTTTGACTATGATGCACTTAGGTCTGATCTCTTTTTTCAGTCTTTATTTTCTTTGGTGTTTGCTGGGCTTTTTGAATATCTAAGTTGATGTCATTTCACCAAACTTGAGAAAAGTTGAGCCACTGTTTTTTCACATATTTTGTCTGCCACATCTTTTTCTCTCATAGTTTTCTGAGACTCCAGTTAAACATTTGTTTAGATGGTTTAATTATCCTAAAAGTCACTAAAGCTCTATTTTTATTTCAATATTTTTGTCTTTGTTTTATGGACTGGATAATTTCTACTGCTTTGTCTTCAAATTTACTGACTTTTTCTTCTGCCATCTCTAATCTGCTATTAGGTTCGTCTAGTGAATCTTTTCCTTTCAGATATTACATTTTTCAGTTCCAGAATTTCCACTTAATTTTTAATAGTTTAATTTCTCTGCCAAGCTTTACTATTTGTTCATTCACTATGACCATATCTTTTTACATTTTTGAGCAAATTTATGATAGATACTTTCCAGTCTGCTAATTACAACATGTGGATCATCTTTGAGTCATCTTCCATTCACTACTTTTTCTTTTCATTAGGAGCCACATTTTCCTATTTTTCTTCACATGTCTATTAATTTTTATAATATATTGGATATGATGGATGATATGTTTTATAGACCATAGGTTCCATTGGCTTCTTGTGAAAACTGTTTCTGTTCTAGCAGGTTGTAAATTATTGGCCAATAACCTGGCACTTATTAAAGGTTGGCTTTACACCAGTTAGGAAGGTCTGTTTCAAATTTACCTTTAGTTTTAGCATGAATCTCTTAATCTGTAGGTATTGTTTTACTCCTAATCATGGCGCTTTTGAGCCTTCAATTGAAAGTTTGAATTGTTTGTTTGGTTTTTTCCTTGTATGTTTTGTTGATATATAGTGGTTGCACATATTTATGGGGTACAGAGTGATATTTTGATACATATGTACAGTGTGTAATGATCAGGGCAATTAGGGTATTTTTTACCTCAAGAATGTATTACTTCGTGTTGGGAACATTCAACAATCCTTTCTTCTAGATTTTTGAACATATACAATGAATTATTATTAATTATATTTATCCTACAGTGTTATAGAACACTAGAACTTATTCCTGCTATCCAGCTGTGTAATTTTGTATCCTTTAACCAACATCTTCCTAACCTCCTCTCCCCTATACTCCTCCTAGCTTCTGATAACCATAATTCTTCTTCTATAAGATGAATTTTTTTAGCTCTAACATATGAGAGAGAACACGTAGTATGTATCTTTCTGCACCTGGCTTATTTCACATAATGTCCTCCAAGGCTCATCCATGTTGTTGAAAATGACAAGATTTCATTCTTCTTATGTCTGGATGGTATTCCATTGTGGATATATGCCACATTTTCTTTGTTCATTCATCTGTTGATAGACATTTAGGTTGATTACATATCTTGGTGATTGTGAATAATGATGCATGGGGGTTCAGATATATCTTCAATAAACTGATTTTTTTTTCCTTTCGGTAAAAACCCAGTAGTGAGATTGCTGGATCACGTGTTAGGTCTATTTTAGTTTTTTGAGAAACTTTCATACTGTTTTTTATAATGGCCATACTAATTTACAGTCCCACCAACAGTGCATAAGGGTTCCTGTTTCTCTGCATCTTCACCAGCATTTGTAATTTGTTCCTTTTTAATAAAAGCTGTTCTAACTGGAGGGAGATGATAGCTCATTGTGGTTTTGACCTGCATTTCCCTGATGATTAGTGATGTTGAACCTTTTTAATATATGTGTTGGTCATTTGTATGACTTCTTTTCAGCAATTTCTATTCAAATCCTTTGCCCATTTTTAATTGGATTACTTGCAGTATTTTGCGGTTATTTGAGTTCCTTGTACATTCTGGATATGAGTCCCTTGTCAGATGAATAGTTTGCAAATATTTTCTTCCATTCTGCAAGTTGTCTCTTTATTCCGTTGATTGTTTTCTTTACTATGCAGAAGCTTTTTAGTTTGATATAGTCTCATTTATCTATTTTTGTTTTTGTTGCCTGTGCTTTTGTGGTCTCACCCATAAAATATTTTCCTAGACCTGTGTCCTGAAGCATTTGTCTTATGCTTTCTTCTAGTAGTTTTATAGTTGCAGGTATTAATACTACATGTAACTCTTTAATCCATTTTTAGTTGATGTTTTGTAGGTGGTGAGAGATAGAAGTCTAAGGAAAGCTTAAACTGCTTATCAATCCTTTATATCTTTGAAGGACACAGATTTGACGCACTGCTTCAGTGAGCAGCATCTGAAAACTCTTCTCATATCTTTCAACCTTCAAACTGTGACTCTCTTGATTTTCTCTTTAGAATCTCTTCTGCAACTCAAAGATCAGCCAAGGATTTGAGAGGAGTTTGTTTACTGATTCACATCTTCTTTTATAGATATTTCTCCCTCAATTTCCAGCCACTCTGACAACCCCCAAGCTGTCCTCTGACACCTCAGTGAGATTGTGGCTTACTGCTTTCCTTATAGTTATCTCAAGCTGCACAGATTAGGGAGTGCCCTAAGGGGGAATACCAAGTGGAAACAACACTTGCACAGTACCTTTTCCTTCTTTCAAAGATTGAAACTGTTGTAGTGTCTGCCTGATACTCTCCATTACTTTCAATTGTTATTTTTGTATTTTGTTCAGACTTTGTAGTTGTTAATCTGTAGGAGGGTTAGTCTTATATAAGAAACTATGCTATCAGTAAAACTGGAACCCAAGTAGGGTGTTTTATTAGTTGTCCATGCTTCCCTAATTAAGGAGCTGCCATTGATATGGTTTGAAGAATCCTGTTGTAGCAGAACATATCCTTATGGAATAAGCAACACACTCCTGGAAGATTTTAGAAAACAAAGAGTCCCTTCCTAAGACATACTTACGGGTGCAATACTAATGGTTTCTTCCCCCGAGGGTTCTAATGCTAATTGCACATACTCAATGATGGAAGGCTCCAGAAATTCCCTAATTATGTTTCTGCTCCAAAGCCATATAATTTGAGGAGCTGAAATTCCCAAGAACTGGTACACCCATCACTTTATTGGGCCAATGAATTAGGAAAGATCATGTGACCTGGTTATGGTCAGAAAACCTGTGCCTCTGAGCCAGCACCTCGAAGTGGCCTTTGGCAGATGGGAGAGGCAAAGGTGGTTCCAGCCTGGGGCATCTTGGAGATTCTGGGGCACAGCTGAGTTCTACAAGTCTCATTCGAACAGTTCTGTCTCTAGGAATATGTTAGGGGCTGGAGATATGATGACAAAACTTTAAAATGCCACTAGAGGTCTAAGAAATGGTTGAGTCTGTCACTGTCAGAATATGAACTCAGCTTAATAATAACTTAGAAAAGATGAGAATAAGTTAAATTGATAATATTCTTCTTGGATATATACTGGCTTTTCCCTCATTTGGTGTACTTTAGCAAAGGCTGGAGTATCAAAATCTTTTCAGGTTTCCTCTTATAGAAACAAAGACACTTTCGATTTTTATCATGTTAAAGTATTATGCATTTCAATCATCAAAAGCCAATTTTCTGAGAGAAACTATATAATGGAGGATGTATTTTAGAGTCAGGCTAGCCTGAGTTTTAATCCTAGCTCTACCATGTACTAGCTGTGTGATTTTGTACATGATATTTAAGCTTTCTGATCTTTAGTTTCTGAATCTAAAACATGTGACTATTAATAGGAATCCCACTGGGAATGCTATGAGGTTGAAATTAGATAATGTATTTTAAATGCCTGACAAAGTGTCTGCCACAGATTACACACTTAAGGAGTAGAAGGATATTATCACCATCACGGTTTTAAAAACGATATTAACATTATCGTATGAGTTAGCTGGTTGAGAAAAGTAAGAGTGCAGGGAATCAATAGAATAGGATAGAAGATTTTTCTTCTTTGTACAACACTATATTGTTGTGACACCTTATATCGAAAACTAATTATGCATATCTGGCCCTTCCCTGCTTATTTATCCTATTTCATCATCACAGTTTTCTTCCTCAACTGAAAATTCTTACCCAAAGCTTTTTTTTAGTTTCTTAACTACACAAAACTCTCCTCATTTCAAAGCCTCTCCTTATGCTGGTTCCTGCACATTTGGCCACCTTTTCATGCAGTCACCAGGTCTCGGTTTAAATATCACCTCACAGAATAGTCTATCCTGGCCACTGACTAAGTAGCTAGTCTTTTATTAATCTCACACCATCACCTAATTTATTTCCTTTTGTCTTAGTCAGTTCAGGCTGCTGTAACAGAATACTGTAGACTGGGTGGCTTAAACAACAGCAGTTCATTCCTCACAATTCTGGAGGCTGAGAAATTCATTTATCACATTCCAAGATCTAGACCCTGGCAGATCTGGTATCTGGCAAGGACGCACTTCCTGTTTGCAGATGGCCATTTCTCATTGTATCACATGGTAGATAGAGAGAGAGGACGCATGTGTTCTCATTTTTTTATAAGGGCACTGATCCCATTCATCAGCGCTCTACCCTCATTCACTAATTACCTCTCAAAGGCTTTACCTCCTAATACCATCACACTGGGGGGTAGGATTTCAACATGTGGATTGTAAGAGGATACAAATATTTAGTTCACAGCACCTTTTTAGCACTTTTCACAATTTTTGATTGTATGTTGGCTTGGTAATTACTAGTTTCTCCCTTATAAACTGCAAACCCTGCTCTGTGAGAGTAGTGACCATGTCTGCTTTATTTATTAATATATGTAGTGCTTACATAGACTCAGTACGTATTTTGCAAATAAATAAAAGAACAAATGTGATACAGAGGATGCCAATGGGTAAATAAAGTCAGTTTATGACTTCCCACAAATGCAATGGGCATAATAATTGAGTTGGCAATAGTAGAGTTATGAAAAGTGATTGGGCTATTGAATTTTTAGGAATGCAGAAATAAACTATACAGTTTTATTTGTATGTACCAATCAATAAATGTGATCATTTACTAATGGCTTAAAAATTCATACTCTGTTTTTCTTTCTACTTTTTTTAAATCTAGAATGGCCACATCTGTTGCTCAGTGGATCCACAGTGCCTTCAGGAACTGTGAAGTTAACTGTCTCATGGGAGATTTCTGTTAAAAGAATGTTCTTTCATTAAAAAGACCAAAAAAAGTTAAAACTTAAATTGGGTGATTTGTGGGCAGCTAAATGCAGCTTTGTTAATAGCTGAGTGAACTTTCAATTATGAAATTTGTGGAGCTTGACAAAATCACAAAAGGAAAATTACTGGGGCATAATTAGACCTCAAGTCTGCCTCCACTGTGTCTGACATCACCATGTAGAAGAATGGGCGTGGAATATACACCGTGACATCCTGAACCCTGGATAGAAAGCCTGAGCCCATTGGATCTGTGAAAGTCTCTAGCTTCACTGGTGCAGAAAATTTTCCTCTAGATCAGAATCTTCACGAATCAGTTAGGTTCCTCACTGCAAGAAATAAAATGTCAGGCAGTGAATGAATTATATTTTCAGAAGTAAAGCAAAGAAGCTATAACATGTTATGTACAGTACACACCCTGAAAAGAAATCTGAAACAAGTTATTGTAATGATAAAAATAATGCACAGGCATGGTTACTTAATATTTTCTAACAGGAAAAGTCATCCCTATTTCCTTGTTTTACTGCACTTAATATTATTTGGTTGAATTTGTTCAGTATAAGCTCGTTCTTGTGCAAAATTAAATAAATATTTCTCTTACCTTATAACACATGTGAGTCTGAATATCTTGTTTAATATGTTCCTCTTTTCTACAGATGATTCACTATAAAAATTGCATTCTAGTTCTGCTGATGATAAACTCCTGTTATGCTATTTCCAAATTGAAAGTTGCTATTTCTAAATTTCCAAACTGAAATAATATGCCTAAGTAAGGGATGTGATGGATAACTTAGTTCTTCCTCTCTAGCTCCTCCGTTTCAGCCTTTCCACTCTGCTCTGCATCCTGGGGTGGCTGATCTATACAGACCCTAATAGTGGGTTCCTTTGTCCTCTTGATTCTTGTCTGGTTTCGATTATACTGCAGCAGGAAACACTGCTGGCATATTAGGAAGAGGTAAAGTTTGGATATTTATTCTGCTGGCTCCCTTCCTGCCTGGTCACTGCCATGATTTGGTGTGTCACCTTACTGAAGGCTATATCTCTTGAAAGGTACTCCTCTCTGTCTCACTGCCCGCTCCAGGTTCTGATAACTTCTACTGTTTGCATCCTCTGGCTTAGGGATATTAACAGCTCTGGCTATTCTGTCCTTGGGAGGTAACTGTTCAATCTTATTTTCTCTATTTCTAGTCATATCTTTATAAATGGTCCCTTTGTTATACTCTTTAATTAACCAGCTTGAGTGTGCCATCTGTTTCCTGCCAGGATCCTAACTGATACACATAAGGAGAGGAGTATGTGAGGTTGGGAATGTCTTCAAGAATTGGTCCTTCACGTTTTGATATAAAATTTTTTTAATCTCAAAGTTAAAAGAGATTATGATATTAATTACATATTAAATTTTTTGATGCACCAGAATCTCAGAGGGGATAAAAGCAAATGTCCTGAAACTCAATAAACGAAGCTAATCCAATATTGCCCTGTTGTGTTTTACACTAGGGTGAAAAGGAAATACAAGTACTGTCAAATTAATTTTAGAAGCATAGAGGTATTTTTTTTTAAATTAAAATGAACACAAGGTGACCACCGCAAGCTACAGAAATGATAAAGTGGCTTTTAACTGTTCACTCACTATTGCTATAGAAACAACCAAGCAAGAGCTGAGTTGAAAGATAATTCAAAAATGTCTTCATACTTTGGCATGGTAATATTTATTGAATGTGTAAAATCAAGTATCTACATTCCCTGAATTTATCATAAATGATTTTTCTGTAGCCTTTTTATATTTAATTTAATTCAACAGAGCATAAGGTTTATTTTTTTATCAGCTGTATTACAATGGTAAATAGCAATTTAGCTTCCAAGAAGATACCTGTTAATTTGAAGTTTTTTCAGGGTTTTTTTTCCTTATATAGCTTTGTGATTTCATATTGGATCCTCCTGAAAAGGTATATTTTACTCATTTTTATGAGGAGAGTAAGAAATTATGTGTGCAGGAAAGTGTGTGTGTGTGTGTGTGTGTACACCCATATAGATACATATTCGTCATTTAGATATTTTATGTCCTTCTGGAAGAAGAAGCAAGGCTGGAATTTTATATTACAAATCTTTTGGAAATCTTTGTAGGACTCTGGGTATATTGGTGGCTTGCACATCCTTGGTTTATATAGGCCACTGAGTGAAAGAAAACTCATAGTTAAGAAGAAAAAAAGGAAAAAATAAGACTATGATAATTCAGCGACTGGTAAAGCAATACATATATTCAGACTGAATTTTTTTTCTTCAAGGTTTATTCCAGAAATAGTAGATTCCCCAGGAGAATTCCTGTTTTATGTGCAGACCCTGGGCAAGCAGTAATCAATTGTTTCTTAAGAACTTTGTCCCTTGAAAAAGAGAAGGTTAATGCCCTGTTTCTCACTCTGAAGATAATTGGCAGAATGCCGTGGCTGAGTTATGCCAATATTAAGGGAAAGTGAGAACTAAGAAGCACGAATTTAATTTGAGGTGCTTAGCTCCTTTAAGGGCAGGCCTTGGTGAAAATAGTCTTTACTCCATTTTCTTTATTTCCTCTTTTCTGCAAAAATTAAAAAAAATATATTTAGCTATGATTCTTTGGTTTAGTAACCTATATAGTTTATCTCCTTTTTTAAAAGACTGCCGTATTGCTTTTTTAGTTTGCCTTATATAATGGTAAAAAGAATCATGCATTTGTTCAATTATACTGCAATATCATGGAACCCTTTCATCCTCCCCATAACTTGGTTATCTATAGCCAAAGTTGAAACACCCTGTAAATTGCCTTTATAAAATGAACGGTATATCAAAGCTCTGAAACAGCAGTCAATACTCTTGAGTGTTGGAGTAGCAGAACTTGTTCAGTTGAATAAAACTGAGGTTACATCTACTGAATAAAAGATGAGCTTCAGTTCACTAAGCGTGACCTCATCTATCAAAGCTCCACAATGCTGACTAGTTAGGACTTCCTCTGAAGGTCGGCACATCCCACAGATACCTGCATGGTCCAAGTCTTATTGATATAAATAGCTTAAGGATTGACAATACCAACTGTTCTTAAAGAAAGACTTTTTACTTTCTGTTTTTTCAAATGTAGAGTGTTGTAGCTCAACAGTAAATTTATCTCTGAGAGAGTCATGCCAAAAGCATCCCTGAAGACAATAAGTGGATGCTGTGCTCTGTACCCGCTTTGTTCACCGTGGTACCTGGACAGTCCCCGTCTGCAGTCACTGTTGCAGTGGGGTTGGCTCCTTGTGGTCTTACGGACATTTCGTTACTGCACAATTTTCTACCCTAGAATTCAACATTTTCTGTAAAGGACTTGTCACCTCTTTGCAGAATAATTGTCCTTACTTAACAGACCTGCAGGTAGAAAGTCAGGAATTCCTTGGGCTACAGTAGCTCTGGATTGGTGGTGACATAAATAGACAAGGAATAGAACTATTGAAGAACTTTGGAACAGGATAATCTGAGTTGCAGTGTCTTGTATTCTCTCTACTTGCCAGGCTGGGACAACTCCCCTACATCTTTTGTCTTTGTATTGGTATTAAATAATTGTTCATAGAGATTGTTTGCATGACAGATTCTGAAATTTTTATTTATTCCAAATGATGGATGGCACACTGTGTTACTGCCACCACCAATATATTGCATTTAAAACATGACCTCTTATTTATCTCCAATGTTAGGTGTTTTAGAAAAGCAGCCTGAAATAAAAATATAGTGCTATGTAAAAGCAGAAATGATAGTGAGTTTAAGTTTATTTTTAAGACCTTTTTCTCTTTCTTTCACAAAACCACAGCCATAGAAAAAGAAGGGAATAATAATGAACAAAGTATGTGCAGAACGTAAGCATTCATTTATTGCTGACTCATGAAGTACATGTCCTAATGGAAGGGAAAGAAAATTAACAAATAAATAGATACCATATCAGGTGGTGATAAGAGCCATGAAGAAAAGTTAAGCTGGCTTGGGATGCTGTTGTGGAGAGGGGTGATCGTTTAGGTCGGTTGGGCAGGAAGTCTTCTCTATAATAAAATAGTATTGGGGCAAATACTTGGATGAGGTCAGAGCACAAGCCATTTTCATCCCTGGAGAGAAGGAGCTACAAGCAGAGGGAGCTGCGTGCACAGGTCTGAAGTGGAAGCACACTTACATGTCTTGAGTGGAATGAGAATGCTGAAACATGTAGAAGATACCGTCAGAGGAATGACCAAATCAGGTCCTCCAAGGCCATGGTTAGGGATTTGTGTCTTTATTGTTAGTGACATAGGAGGCATTAGTGAGCTTTGAGCATAGCTGTGCTATAATATGACAGGTAAAATGATCTGTCTTGTTACTATGTGGAGAATAAACAGAGGTGGAGTTAGGGGAGAAACGAAGGGTGTTGGTGAACATGTACTCAGGAGGCACATTCATACCACAGAATTTCAGACAAGAGAATAATGGTTTGGACTAGGATGGTAATAATGAGAACCAAAAGGATTTAACATGAAAGAATATTCAATTTAATGAAATGGGCAGAAATGTCACAAAAATGTCAATTTTCCCCAGTAGTTCTAATTTTTTAAAATGTTATTTTAAGGTAATTCTAAACTATTTTAGAAAAACAAATGTCCAAGAATAGCCAGGAATACTTTGAGAAAAGATTATATTTGGAGACAGGGAATACTTATCCTATCACATATCAAGAAGGTATAAAGCTATAGGAATTAAGAGTCATTGCTTCAGGAATAAACAATCTGGATAACATGAACATTTTCATCAAAACCTCAGAAACCATCCTATATACATATAGATACTTGATAGAAGATAGAAGTTACACTGAGCGAGGCTGTGAAAATTGATTATGGGAAAACAAAAACATAGACGTTGATCATTATTTCATAAAAATAAATTCCACATAGGTGAAAAACCAAAATGTGAAAAATACAATAAATTTATGTAAAAAATTAAGAGAATTCTTTTTGGCTTTAGAATTTTTTAACTAAACTCAAAAAGCATATATATATATATGCATGTATACATATACACATATATACACTCATGTGTATGTGTGTGTGTATATATATATGCGTGTGTGTGTGTATATATATGTGCTAAAAAGAAGAAAAGTACAATGCATCCAACAGAAAAATAATCAGAAGCAATACCTAGGTATGCTACAATAAAGGAAATCCCAGAATGACTAATAAGCATATAAAATTTGCTTAGGCTCACTAGTAATCAGGTAAATGTATGTTAAAACCACAATGACACAATCGGGAGAAATGACAAAATTAAAAAGTAATATAACACCTGATATTGGTGAGTATATGAAACAACAGGAGTACTATGCTTGTACACTATACACACACCTCCAAATCAGTTTGGAGGGTAACTTTGCAATGCGTAAAGTTGAGATGTGCACCCCTCATAACCCAGCATACTCTTAGGTACATGATCTAGAGCTGCACTGTTCAATGCAGCAGCCACTGGCCATTCGTGCCTATTAAATTAAAATGTGTTAAAATTAAATTACATTCAGTTCTCCATTTGTATGAGCCACATTTCAAGGGCTCAGTAGCTACTCTGTGACTAGTTACTACTATTGTTGGGCAGCACAATGGATATTTCTATAATTGTAAAATGTTCTATTCAACAGCAGTGATGTAGAAGAATTCTCATACACATGGACAAGAAGATGTTTATAACAGCTTTATTTGTAATAACAAAATACTGGAAACCACTCAAATATTAATCAATACAGTCATTGATAAACAAAATGGAATATGTTTATACTTCAGAATATTCAAATGAAAATAAAACTACACATACCAACATGAATGAGTCTCACAAACAACGTTTAGAAAAATTACAGTGCAGAATATACATGCATAACAAGGAATGCATTTTTTAAATGTTATAATTTTGATAATCTACAAAATTTTAAAATATGAAAAACAACCTATATGTGGTGTAGACATATATTTATGCATGTGTAAGTATTTTAAATTGCGTGGGAATAATAGACATCAAATTAGGATAGTAGTTATCCTAAGAGGTGGAAGAGGGGTGCCAGGTACACAGATGCATAACTGTGTTGCTAATGTGTATTCCAGTTATTTCAAAATAATGCTATTTCTAACATTCAAAAATGAGTTTACAAATTGATTAAACATATTTATATTTTATATGTTTTTATATTTCCATTTTATAAATACATATATTTAATAAAATATATATATACAACTTTACCCTAAATATATATGCCTATATTTTCCTAACTAAGTCAGTTAGTTTTTCACAAGCATGTAAAAATATCACAAGATTTATCAAAGCAAGACTTTAAAAAGTATACACAGGATTGTCTAAAAAATTTTCTTTCCTAATTATTTATTTAAATACAGTACTACTCCTTTAAAGACAAACTGTAAAGGGAAAAAAATCACCACCATAATTTCACCACCTTTGCTACTGTTTTTATTTTTCTTCTCTTTCCTCACATGTCTACACATTTTACATCGTTGCAGTCATGGTATGTATCATTTTATCTCCACCTTTGCATAAAATTTTGGGGAAACAATTGTTTCAATAAAATTATTAGATGTTAGTAATAATGGCTGGTACATATTTCACCAGTTTGTTGTAAATATAGTTTATTTCCTTCTAACTTTTTTACTACTATAGATGCCACTGTAATTTATATCATGTGAGCTGTTTCTTTAGACAATATGGTCAATAATAGATTTAATGAAGCAAGTTATGAACGGTCTATATGATGTGTTTTAACGCTTGTGCAGAGGCTATACCAATGTACCATGCCACCAGCAATGTATGGAATTCATTTTAAAACACCTTTTTGCCACCGTTGAATATTACCAATTTAGTTTTTGTCCTCCATTTTGTTTCTTTTATTTGTATAAAATGGTATAGTTCTGTTTTAATTTGAATTTCTTTAAATAACTGTGAAGGTAAACATTTATAGTTGTTTATTCCCCATGTATGAATTATCTATTTATGTCTTATGTTCATATATTTGGTGTTTTGATTTTTTTATGTGAGAATTTGATATCCCTTATAATTGTTAGAAATCCTTTAACACATTTCTGCAACTTTTTCAATTATATTATGTTTAGAGTTTATTTTCATTTTTATTATAATTAATTTTAATATGTATCATTGATGATTTCTTTTATAACCTCCTATATTTTTTCAAAATTCAGAATACTGTCTCTCCAAATAGCTGCTTATGGACATTCCAGAAATGAAGACTGTCACCACCTCCAGAAACCATTCATTCCTTTTCTTAAATTCTGTATTTGAATTCTTCTGAACACGATACAACTAAAATCTGTTTTCCTTACATTTCAACTTAATTTACATAATGTTGGTCCTGATTTTAGTCATTGGGCCGTACTGACAAACTCCTTTTCAAATATCCTTCCGGCACACTCTTCTTCAATGCTAGATTTCTCCCAAACTATTTCAGTTGTTCCCTTCTAGATGTTCTGGAGTTGTTTATGTGCCTCTGTATGTGTCATGCCCAGAACCACACACCATGTTCCAGGAGAAATCTCTTCAGCCAAAGACATACTTGGTTTAGAATCAAGGCTATAAATTGGGACTCTTTTACTGGACTTCTCTGTCTTACAGAGAAGAAAAATATATTTTGCTCCCAATTCACCAAGTGATCTCTTCTGATATATTTGAAATTCATAAAAACTGTAAAATGCTAAATAAGAGTACATTTGTATTCAAATTATATTCTCCCAAGTGTGTTTACAAAATTATCGTTCTAAGAGTATATTCAACATTGTGAAAAATCACATTCTATTCATTGGTATTGTTACTATTCCATGAAGAATCCAACAGCATGTATTTTCTACTTCAAATTGAATTTTTCTGGTAATTTGGTTTTTTCCTCTGTAGTAAATACATTTCTCAGCACAGGTCTTCATACATCATTTCATCATCTCTAAAAGATATTGCAAAGGAAGATAACTTTGGCTTGCTGTGAATAAAACAGCTTGATTTTATTTAAATAATTTGAATCATTTTGACTGCAAAGTAAAGCCAATAGAAATGGAATTGTATCACTTTGGTTAAATTCTCACTGTACCTAGGCCAGGACACTAGTGAAATAGTGCACCAAGTGATGATTAACAATAAAGTAGAATTATTACATTGACAAATTTGACATGTTTTCTGAACGTTCATTTTTATTATTATGTATGTGACACCTGTTAACAATTCCAGAAAATGATCAGTTTTTTTTCTTTAACTGCTAAAGACTTTACTAAATTTGACTTTATCAAACATGAAATGTTTGTTTATGTATTACTTTATGCATTTTTATCACTATTTTTTGTAGTTACTCTCCATCCTATTACTCTTACTGTCTGATAACCATCACTTTGTCATTAATGTAAGACTACTCAAGCAGCTCTGCTCCAAGCCTTAGAGAAACTCTTTGAACACTTGTTCTGATGAAAGGACACAAATCATAGTGATGGGTTTGAGTAAGGAAGCCTTGAAGACCAGGAAGGTTTCTTAGCTGGCTTCTAGCTTAGGCCTTAAAGAAGTAAAAAGAAGTTCTAGCTCACATTAGGTCCAAGGAGTTTGACCAATATAGGTTTGAGGCCAAAGCCCCACCTAGGGGCCAAAGAGTAAATATTTTGAGCACACATTGTTGCAGTTACTCAACTCTGCATTTGTAGGGCTAAAGCAGGCATTCATAATACATAAATAAATGAACATGACTGTGTCTCAATAAAACCTTGTTTGCAGAACCAGATGGCAGGCCATTTTTGGCCCATGGGCCACAGTTTGTCAACCTCTACTCTAAGTTATAGATACCCTGGGAAGTTGCAATGGCAATATATACAGCCTGCTTGATATTCGGGAATGTGTTGTTCTAAACTTATTTTTCCATTTCTTATATGTAAATATAGAGGAAATTTATGATTGAAATCCTAAAAGCCTTTTGGGAAATTCAAAGTAAAAAGACCACATTTTCAGAGCCTTTACTCCAAATAATAGTCAAGCTGCCCACCCCAGTAAATCTTGCCTCTGTCTTTCTTTAGCCTCCAAACTCTCTGCCTGTTCACTCTGAACTAATTAAAGCTGAGAATGCATGACCACAGAAAGACCTTTGCCTTTCCAGTGACCTACAAATAAATCTCTTTTTACTGCACACATTAAGACCTCAAGGCCCCAGAAACAGATTCTCAGAATTTACCAGGCATAAAAGATAGAGCCAACCAAACCTAGCATCAAGGATTTTATTTGACCTGTATAAGCAAGTGGATACACTTTCTCTAATCCATGGGGCTGGGCGGCATTGCCACTTTGGAACCCAGGGAGACAAACCCATATATCTTTTATAAGCCTGGAAGCCTGCGTATCTCTCCTATAAAATGGAATTAACAATATTACCTACTTCATAGGGCTTTTGCAAGGTTTTAATCAGATTATTCATGAGTACCTAGCACAGTGCTTAACATAAGTACTTTTGAATGTTACCTATTGTTATTAATACTTATTCTCCATGCCAAAGAGGCTGGTAGGAGGACCTCACCCTAATCCCTTTACAAAAAGCCACTAACTGCTAACTAAAAGCCACAAGGTTGCTAACAATTAGCTTGTTGAATTTTCTTCCCAAGATATATTCATTTATTCAGGTCCCCAAAATGAGTCAATCATCTCCCTAATAGCAAATATATACCAAACATTCTATGTTTCTCCTCTTGAGTCCATTATATGGATCATTATTCAAGCACACAACTCTCCTGAGCCTAGAGGCAGCCAAAAAAATCTAGCTCATCAGGGATCTAGGATATCCAGTCTTGCCCTAGCATCTCTGAATTCACTATAGCTGTATCACAGTATAGATTTAGATAGCCTTATGACAAATGCTAAATAATATTGCCTATTGATATGATTTGTATCTGTGTCCCTACTCAACCTCATGTTCAACTGTAATCTAATGGTTGGAGGCAGGGCCTGGTAGGAGGTGATTATGAAGGGGGACAGGGAAGTACTGTGTAGAGAAGGGCAAGTCCCTGTCTAGGGCTCCACCATCGGGCCTGTGCCCACTAACCTAGGTGAGGACAGGTATTTCTGTTTTTGTGCCCAAATGTTGAATTTTCCAAGACCACCCTGGCCTGCCATGCCCCCATCCTGTGCTTATAAAAACCCAAGACTCTAGCAGGCATGCCCACAAGCAGCTGGACATCAAGAGAAACACACCAATGGAAGAACACACAAGCAGCTGGATGTCAAGAGGACATTGAGTGGAGCACACTGGCAGAAGAACACACTGGCAGACACCAGCAGATGCTGGCAGGCCAACTGGTAGAATGACGTGGATTTTGGCCAGGGTGGTTGGAGGAGAACCTGGCCACTGGTCAGTCCAAGGAAAACCACCTTCCCATTCCACCCCCTTTCTGGCTCCTGCATCTGCTGAGAGCTACCACCACTCAATAAAAAACCTTGAATCCATCCTCCAAGCCCATGTATGATCCTATTTTTTAGGCACACCAAGGCAAGAACCCAGGAAACAGCCCTCTGTCCTTGCAATAAGGCAGGGGGTCCAATTGAGCTGATAAACGCAAGCTGCCTATGGACAGCTAAACTGAAAGATCACACTGTAACACACACCCACTGAAGTTTCAGCTGTAAACATTCACCCGTAGACACTGCCATACGGTCGAACCTGACCCTCTGCATGCTCCCCAGAGGTTTGAGCAGCAGAGCACCAAAGAAGCAAGCCACACCCCCGTCACACACCCTGTGAGAGGGATAAGGGAACTTTCCTTCTTTCAACTGGATCATGGGAGCAGTTTCTCATGAATGGTTTAACACCACCCCCTTGGTGCGGTTCTCTTGAAAGCAAGTGAGTTTTCATGAGATCTGATTGTTTAAAAGTGTGTAGCACCCCCTCACTCTCTCTCTTCCTCCTGCTCCAGCCATGTGAAGTGTTTGCTTCCCCTTTGCCTTCCACTACGATTTTAAGTTTACTGAGGCCTCCCTAGAAGCCCGGCAGATGCCAGCGTCATGCTGCTTACACAGTATGTGGAACCATGAGCCAATTAAAGATTTTTTCTTTGCAAATTAACCAGTCTTAGGTATTTTTTCATAGCAGTGTGAAAATGGACTAATACACCTACTTAGGGCCACTCCTACTCACTGCCTCCTGAAGTGGTCCATGCTCCATCTGGCTGGTTCAATATAGGATCCTAAGCCTTTACTTCAACTCAAGAAAATGCCAGAATTTACAGGCATTTTTTTTAGTCTGAGCCGCAAAAAATATCTCTGTCTTTGGATTATTGGAGGGATATCAATATTAGTTATCCCAAATTTCCCAAAACATTCTGAAACATTTGAAAGTTTTTAGAAACAAGGAATGTGTTTTTAAACATCTTTACACCCCTGCTCTGTCACTTACTAACTTAGTCTTGGTGAGCTTCATTTTCTAAAAAATGTATATATATCCTAACACATAGTGTATTTTATTAATAATGTCTAATACAAAATTATCTAAGAAATTACATTATTTTATTTAGTTAGTTGTATTTATTTAGTCACTGAGACTGGTGGCTTTAACTGGAAAATAAATAAATCCAAAGAAGGTTAATCATAAAATGGAATACATGACAAACCCTGATATAAATAATTTTGTGGGTTCAAAACACAACAAAAGAAGTTGAAAAGTTATTCCTGAGCTTTAAACCAATTCCCAAAGTTACAATGAAAGTGCTGATCAATATAAAGAAATAGTGACAACACCCACTGTGAAAGTAGGAGCTCTCCCTATGTCCTAGTTACCTCATATGCCATGCTGGGTGCCCTTAGAAGGAAGGGTATAATATCTGCCTGGTGTCCTTTTTCTGCCTTTCTCTGGCTCCTATAGCAGAGGCCAATATATGCCTATCTGCCGACTGGGCTTTCCTGATCAATCCTAGTCATGGGAGAATCCCAGGAGATACTTTAAGAGTTTTAACCCAGTTCTCTGGGACTGGGCTTCTAGTGATTCTTGTTCTGCATCTGGTTCTAATATTTGGTTTACTGTTTCCTGAGTTGCTCTAATGTTCTTCTAGTACCCAAATTCCTATTTTATTCCCTATAGTATATTCCCAGAATCTTTAGATTTGGAACCTTAAATTACTTTTTAAGTCCCCTCTCAAAGACTAGATTCTAAATCATTGCATAGCAAGCTTCCCAAGGAAACATCAAAATGGACTAAGGCATGAATGAGAAGTGAAATGTAATTGTGTTAAGCTACTGAGATTTTAGTGTTGTTTCCTACAGCACTTAGCCGGTACCTAGATTTTCCAATTGATATTGGAGATTCTGGCTTATAAGTAGGAAGGTGATCAGCAGGCTGAAAATTTAAAAAACAATGTTATTCTATGGAAAACACAAAATACAAAATCTGCCAACAATAATTTGGTAGGCAGATCATATGCCTACTGAATTGCACCTCTAGGGGAAGACTTTGGAAAACAATGGTAGTAGTATATGCTAGCTAGTGTTGTCTGCATTTGTCAGGGTGTTAGAAGAAAGAGATGAGCTCAAGAAAGAGTTGTCCATGTTGCAAGCAGAAATGAGACAAACCCAAAAAAGTCCAAAAATTTGGGCCACAAACAGGTTGGAAATGTCTATGACTATAGCTTCTGGATCCCAAACAGTAAGTGATGTGATTGGGAGAGACTTTGGGTAACCAAAAAATTTCTGTGGGTTAAAGTGACTAAACCTAGCAGCAAATACCACATTAATCACCAGTTTTAGCCACCTTAAAATCATTGCAGTTGTTTTAGCCAGCTTAAATTAAGAAAAATAAAAATAGGAAAATTAAGCAATAAAATTGAGCTGATTTGAGACCAATGTCTGGAAAGCAACTTGGGGTGTAGTTACAGGCACATGGTATTGATTGCAAGCAAACAAATCTGAAACTTTGTTTATGTGGAAATTGCATGGCAGATAAAACCATGAGGGTAGTGTAAAGGAACTTGTAACTAAAGAACATTTTAAAAACCTTTAGGTGGGCAGTGCACTGGCAAAGCTCTGCAGCCCTAAGGAAGTCATCAATCACTTCAGATGTGCCCAGGAAGATAAGATAAGGAGGCCTCTCGCAGAGGGTAGAGTCAGGGGGCCATAGAGAATAATGTGTAAAGGAGTTCCTTACAGAGAGCAGATCCAAGGAAGAATCAAGGATCTTCCTCTGCTCTCGGGACTGACAGCCTTCAAAGTGTTTGAATTACCCTTAAACAGTAACTCCTGTGTCTCTTTTTTTCATTCTTTACCGAATGTGACTGTTTGTTTTGGTGGATATCAGGGACAGATACTAAGTTTATAGGTCATAGGACTATGTGGAACTACGTGTGATATGATGATGTGGAGTGCATATTGAGGCCCTAGACTTTGAGCAAGATTTTGAAAATGAGTATAATCTATGTGTGGAAAAAGAAGAAACTGAAAATTTGGTTACCAGGAGGAGTAGATTATGGTAGAAATGCTAGTGTTCACCAACATCCATGTTCCCTTTTCTTGGACACAAAGAAAAACTATATTTTCCAGCCTCCCTTGCAATTTGGTATGGTCAAGTGATTAGATTCCAGTTAAGGGAATGTGGGCAGAAGCGTATCCTAATTCTAGGTATAGCACACAAAGCCTTCTGCAATGGAGGACTCTGAGAGTCCTAAAAGGTTAGAATACTACAGCACACATCTGGCTCACTGACTATCTTTGTGTAGTCCATGAATAAAATGGCTTTGCATTTTTTAATAAATTATTGGAATAACATTTTATGACATGTAAAACTACATAAAATTTCAATTTCAATGTCACAAAGTTTTATTAAAATATTCACGTTCACATTCATTTATATTGTGTATGTCTATTTTTATACTGCAGTGGCAGAGTTGAATTGGTGCAATAGACAGCATATGTGGCACTCTCATTGCTATACCATGCTGACTCAATACACTACACACTACAATGATGTTACTATAATTGGACAGCATTTGACAGCATTTGAGCCATGTATATTATTGTACTATGGCATTTTACACATAAGTATTTTTTCTATCAGTGCATGTCCATCAGGTAAAAAAAATAAAAAAAGACGAAGAAAGGCAGAGAGAAGAAGACTTTAAATGGTACACTTGTAAGTTAGAGTAAAATGTGCATTATTTTGTTATCAAATTAGGTAGCAAAACATTATGTTTTTTATGAAATGACAGTATACTTGTGGTAGGCAAAATAATGGCCTCCCAAAGGTATCCAAATCATGACCTGTGAAATCTGTGAATATCTTACCTTACATTCCAAAAGGGATTTTTCAGATGTGATTAAGTAAAGGATCTTGAGATAAGATTTTTCTAGTGGTCTCAATGTAATTACAGTGGTCCTTACAAAAGGGAGGCAGGAGAGTTAAGAGTCAGAAGAGAAAATTGGAAAATGGAAGCAAAGATTAGAATGATGTGATTGCTGACTGGGGCCTATAAGTCAAGGAGTTCAGAAACACTATAGAATCTGGGAAAAGCAAAACAAAAAACAACAAAACAGATTATTCATTAGATCCTCCAGAACACTTTGGTTTTAACCTAGTAATATCCCCTTTGGGGTATTCTATCCTCCAGAATTATAAGAAAATAAATTTGTGTTAAGTCCCTATATTTGTTATAGGAAAAATAGGAAAGTAAGACAATACACATGGGTATTATCACACTAAGCCCTCATCACAACATTCTCAACTCATAGGAAAGCAATGTCCAGAAATTTTAGAGAATTTAAAACAAAATATCTCATGGTAAAATTTCTTCACAAAAGTAAAAAATGAAAATGAGGCTGCAACCTCAGTAAGCTTCCAAGTAGCTTGCTTGTTAGCCAAGCAAAGAAAGCTGTTACCTGATGGTGAGTGAATTAAATCATATTTGACTGTGGTAACAGAAGAAATGTACCCAGAGAAAATGAATCTAAAACTGTTAGCCTTTTGATGCAAAGAAGTTTTTCAAAGAGTTAAGGATATGAGAGCAATATCAATAGGCAACAAAAAAATAAGGCAAATGATTTTGAGTGGTTTGTCTTAGTTTTTGATGAGTAGATGTTATAGGTACTGCCCATTGTTATTGTTTATTCAATGCTGAGTTTGAAGTTACTGAATAATCTGTGTGGAACAACTATAGGTGAACTTATTTTCAAAGAAGTTGAGAAAACTTTAATTCAGTACAACCTGAAGTGGGATCTGCTAAGATGTGTTTCAACTGATGGTGGTAAAAATATGTGTACAGCAGAAAAAGATGTAGTTGGACAAATTCATAAAGGTAGTGAAAAAATGAGGTATTTAAAGGCTGTGATCATCACCAGGTACTTTGCAGAAAAAATTTTACTCTATCACGTGTTATTGAACCAGAGTCATCAACAGTAAACTTCATTTGCTCTCACAGACTTATCACCAATTCCATGAATTTTGGTCGGGAATAGAAGCTAGATATCTTGACTTGCTTTACTGCACAGGAGATCAAGGGCCTGGCAGTGGTAAAAACATTTTGTGTTTTTTTGAACTTCTGGTCAAAATTGAAATTTTTCTGAACAAGGAAAACTTCACTCAGCTGTGATTAGCAAACACTAAATAGCTTTGGAAAATAGCTTTTCCCACAGAATTAATCATCTTTAAGGAATCCAACCTAAAAATTTGAGGTAAAATAGCACTTACAAGTAAAACTTTATAAAGTTATTTTCATAATTTGACTCACAAGTCATGTCAAGCTGCTTTACACACTTTCTGTGCTGTAAATTTAAAGAAAGAAAAAAAAACCTCCATTTCCACACAAATTTGCAGCAATGTTTTTGGTACCTCAATACAAGTGCAAAAGACTTCTCCATTTATAAAAAATCAATACTTACTTCCATATTTCAAAACTGTTCTATTTGAGGAGCTTCCTCTTAATCTTCAATTAAAAGTGATTAGCCTGCAATTCAACGACATGTTACAAGACAAGAGAAGAATCTAGTTTTCTTTCTTTTTTTTTTTTTTTGAGATGAAGTCTTGCTCTATTGCCCAGGCTGGAGTGCAGTGACGTGATCTCGGCTCATTGCAAGCTTCGCCTCCTGAGCTCACACCATTCTCCTTCCTCAGCCTCCCGAGTAGCTGGGACTACAGGCACTTGCCACCACGCTCGGCTAATCTGTTGTATTTTTTTAGTGGAAACAGGGTTTCACCGTGTTAGCCAGGATGGCCTCCATCTCCTGACTTCGTGATCCGCCCGCCTCGGCCTCTCAAAGTGCTGGGATTACAGGCGTGAGCCACCGCACCTGGCCTCCTTCAAATGTTTTCTAAGAGATGAATATGGTCAATTAAAATTGTATACTCAAAGACTGATATCAATATTGAGCAGAACTTGTCTATTTAAAATGACATATAAAAGATAAAATATATAAAATTATATTATAGATCAGCATTATCCAATGAACATTTGCAATCATTTTGATGATAAGGAAACTAATTTTGAATCCCAGTTAAGCCAAAGTGTATTCCCCCCAATAACTATTGAATTTTTCTGATTAGTATACTTGTATTACAGAGAATTTCATTATTATTATATTTTCAATTTCATCAAAATAATACTTGCCAAAATTTGTTTTCTCTCTTGTTACATAAGTACCTAGATAATATATTTGATTCTGTCTATTGGCTGGAAGGCCTAAAATATTTACTATCCAGCCTTTACAAAAAAACATTTTCTGATCCCTGTTCTAGCAGATGGTGGAGGGAGCCATTAGATACAAGGGGACTGTATTTCTAATCACTATGTGGGAGGTTGATTACCAAACATCCCATTGAATCACAACACAAGTGAGAAATTAACCCTTGTTGTGGTAAGCCGCTAACAAGGTTGTAGGTTGTTTGTGACAGCAGCCAGTATTATTTACCATGACTAAACACAACCTCTTAATTACATGAATGAAATTCACATTTCAGGAAATGTCAGAAACCATAAATATTTCCACAAAAAAACTGTCACTTCAAGAAATGGCTATAGACACATTACCTTAGCAAAGTAAATCAGCATAATTTGTTTTTTGTTAATTCAACTGACATTCTTTTCAGGCACTGTGATTAAGGCAGTATGCAAGGTTGATTTGATATTTTTCTTTGAAGTTACAAATTTCCACTTATTTTTAAACTGAGCAATTAAATGTATTTATTATTAAGTCAATAAATTGTAGAAGCCCCATGCAATCATTTGTTCAATGAAAGTCTTTACTAAGACAAAGAACATGAATTTTTGCTTTCCTAAAAGAGGAATTTCTCTTCTCTTTAGAATGATACTACACTATTTTCCACTGGCAAATTAGAAAAGAATAAATTTCAAGGTCTGAATTGGACATTACTTTGAAATACTCACAGAGAGAACATTAAGAAAACTCCTATAATAAAATGTAGTCATCAAATTGCCAAAATTTGTCCCAACTGCCTGAAGAACGAGAGAAAGCAAAACACTAACGAGAGAAATGTTCTCCCATTTGGCATTATAGAGTGAACAATTACCTGAAGTGAAAAGCATTCCACTTTCTGATTCTGAGTAGAGTCAGGTCTATAAAATGAAATAAGTGTGGCCCAGTTTTAACTTTTTTAAATTACATTTTTAAAATATTTTCTGGATAGCTATATCCAGATCACCAAAGCTATACTTTGATCATCTTAAGCAATGTTTTCTAAATGTTCCCAAGCATGAGAATTACTTAGGGTGAGGAGGTGATTATTAACATGATGGTTCTCATATTCCAGAATCTGATTCATTAAGTATAGTGAGGGACCAAGAGTCTGCACTTTCACCAATTCACCCTGAAGGTTAAAATGTTCACTTCGAAAGTTAGAATGTATGCTAGGTATCAGGAACTGGCTCATTTAGCCTCTTTTCTGCCTTCTTAGACTCCCTTGAAGCTAGGGTTCTGCCTGCAAATTAATTCTGTTAACTAGATGCCCTTGTGGGAAATATGGAAGACAAAACAGGGTGAAAACCATCTTTTTGCCTTCTTTTTGGCTATCTCTGCTTTAGCATGGTTAAGGTCATGGATTTTCTCAAGTAATGTTTTAGTGTGCATGATCCAGTTTTCTGTGTGCTAAATAGTGGCTGTTTTAGAAGTAGTAGTAGTCCTTTTTCTTCTGGCATAGTTACAGTTATTGCCTATTGTTCTAGAATTGTTCCTGGAGGTTCAGAGAGGAAATAAACTTTTAAAATAACTTCCAACTATTTTGTAAGCACCTAATCCCCAATATGCTTAAAATGGAGTGGTTTCTGTTTATTGAACTGAACTGTAACTAATAAGGAATGTGACAGCAATGATAACATGATACAGCAGTGGGCTCTAGAGCGGTACCATCATTTGTACCTCTTGAAACCTATTCTTTCCTCATCATATAGGAATGTGTTTGTGAGAAAAAGTCATTAACAGAATCAAGATACCCTTGAATTTCCTTGATTGATACTTGGACAGCAAGTATGCTTGCCCACTGCTCTCCTACCCCATCCCTTGCCCCCTACCACACACACATCAAAAGACAAGGATCACAGAAAGTGTTTAATCACTGCTTCTCCAGGTGGACCTCAGGCTGGGACCACAAAGCCCTCCTGGTAGGGCTGGAAGCATGTGGCTGTTGAGAGACGGGATCTAGCAGACTGTGAATTTCATGAGCATAGATGCTTTTGCTTGTTTTCGTTTTTCTCTTCAATGCTACAATTACAAAACCCCAGGACAATGCCTGACAATCAATTATTATTATCTAACACATTTAATAAACAGTAAATACGTTTTGAATGATGAATTAACTAGGATAATCTAAAGAAGTTATCACTTCTTAGTAAGTTAAGGCTTCCATAGCTATGTGCTGCCTCAGGGGTAGAATGGGATATTAAGACTTTTTTTAAAAGTTTCCAAGGTCTGGAAACAAGGATAGAATCTAGATAGTCTGAAACTTTGCCAATCAACACCTACATTTCTGAATACTATGATTCTCACCTTTATGCTTTGTTGACTGGGTAGGCCACTCTGTGACCCCATGCTGTGCTCTCACATGTTGTTCTACAACATATTTGTCTACAACTAGACCCTCAAATTATGCCCTAGAAACAACTCTGCTATTTCCCCTTAGAATGCAGAGCCTAGCCTTGCACTTCCTTGGTTTTCTAAGCCTCTTACAAAACCAGGTGCTGAGGTGAAAGCGATGTCTTAGTAATAGAAGCAAAATCTAAGTTATCAAAATTATCACCCACTTTTAAGGACAAGTAATAATAAGGTGGCTTAAAGTTGAGCCGCAAGGCACTGGGCTGATATTATGTACATGTCCCTTCCTACAGTCAAGATTGGTCCCAGAAATTTTGAAAGAGTTGATGACTGGTGGTAGACATCAAGGTGTAAGAGCTATGAGGAGTCATTTATGTAAGTTAAGATAAACTCTGCTGAGGGAAATTTTATTTTATTCATTTGTATCACTTGCTGATATTTGTAATCAAACAGGAAATTCCTAAGGTTTGAAAAGATGGAAGCTCTGGGGAGACAATATTCAAAGAATATTTTGTCTAACTCATGGCTGGTACCTTTCTGCAGGGTTCTCTCACTTTCATTATTATTGCCACTATTCACTCTTTAATTTAAAACTGATTCAATAATGGGAAAAACATCTTAACATTATTAACCCTCAACATAACTGAGCTATGTGAGAGGGTTTTTAAATTGCCAGTGGTTGTAAAGTATATAACATTAAACAGTAACATATAAACAACATGAAAATTCTTTTCCTAAGAACAGCTACAATCCTATAAAAACTCCCTTCTAGTATCCACAAAGACCTTGTACATTATCATCTGTTTCTAGCCTAGCTTTCAGCCCATTTTGATTTTCACCTATTTCCATGAGACAGGTGCCATCTTAACTCTGCCTCGAATTTACTGATAAATTTCCCAACCTTCTCTCTTATATGGAAATATCTTCTATTCTAGTGGATATGGAAATTGTTCCCGCACAACTCAAATAGTGTTTCTAAATCACTAAATCTAAATCGTTTAGCTCACATTAGAGCAAAAGACAAAATGGTATTTTGATTATTTGTTCTTCAATAACTGCTTGAACTGTACAGAACTCATTCATTTAATGTAGCAAACATATATGGAAAGCCTCTCATGTATTAAGCACTGTGCAAGGTTCTAGGCATACAAAGAACAGTCACTGCCTTCCCTTTCAAAAACCTGTGTGTGGTACCATGGACAGGTCCACAAAATAGCAACTAGATTGCAAAGCATGATATAACTTGAACTGAACTGTAAAACGGAATTATCAAAGTGAACACTAAATTGAGCAAGCATTGAGAAAAATGAAGGTTGGGATTCATCCAATATAGCAAATAGCCACTGGAGTTGTTTAAGAGAGTAATCTTAGTTGAATTGTGATATGGTTTAGGTTTGTGCTCCCACCCAAATCTCATCTTGAAATTTTGTTTCCACAAATTTTGTGTCATGGGAGGGACCCAGTGGGAGGTAAATGAATCATGGGGGCAGTTACCTCCATGTTGTTCTTGTGATAGTGAGTGAATTCTCACAAGATCTGATGGTTTTATAAGGAGCTTCCAGCCTTCACTCTGAACTTCTCCTTGCTGCAGCCATGTGAAGAAGGATGTGTTTGCTTCCCCTTCTGCCGTGATTGTAAGTCTCCTGAGGCCTCCCCAGCTATGCTGAACTATGAGTCAATTAAACCTTTTTCTTTTATAAATTACCCAGTCTCAGGTATGTCACTATTAGCAGCGTGAGAATGAACTAATACAGTAAATTGGTACTGGGTAGTGGGGCACTGCTATAAAGATACCCAAAAACGTGAAAGTGACTTTGGAACTAGGTAACAGGCAGAGGCTGGAAGAGTTTGGAGGGCTCAGAAGGAGACAGAAAAAAATGTGAGAAAGTTTAGAACTTCCTAGAGACTTGGAGAACTCAAAAGACAGGAAGATGTGGGAATGTTTGGAACTTCCTAGATACTTGTTGAATGGTTTTAACCAAAATGCTGATAGTAATATGAAAAATGAATTCCAGGCTGAAGTAGTCTAAGATGAAGATAAGCAACTTCTTGGAAAGTTAAGTAAAGGTGATTCTTGCTATGTTTTAGCAAAGAGATTGGTGGCATTTTGCCCCTGCCCTTGAGATCTGTGGAACTTTTGAAACTTGAGAGAGATGATTTAGGGTATCTGGTGGAAGAAATGTCTAAATGGCAAAGCATTCAAGAAGAAGCAGAGCATAAAAGTTTGGAAAATTTCCAAACTGATGATTCTGCACAAAATAAAAAGTCATTTTCTAGGGAGAAATTCAAGCCAGCTGCAGAAATTTGTATAAGTAATGAGGAATCAAATGTTAATCACCACAACATTGGGGAAAATGTCTCCTGGGCATGTCAGGGACATTCCTGCCAGCCCCTCTCACAGGCCCAGAGGCCTAGGAGGGAAAAATGGTTTTCTGGGCCAGGTCCAGGGGCCCTCTGCTGTGTGCAGCCTCAGAACTGCATCTTAACTGCTCCAGCCATGACTAAAATGAGCCAAGGTACAGCTCAGATGGTTGCTTCAGTGGGTGCAAGCCTCAAGCCTTGGCAGCTTTCATGTGGTGTTGGTCCTATGGGTACACAGAAGACAAGAATTGAGATCAGGGAAACTTTGCCTAGATTTCAGAGGATGTATGGAAATTCCTGAATGTCCAGGCAGAAGTTTGCTGCAGGGGCAGATCCCTCATGGAGAACCTCTGCTAGGGCAGTGCAGAAGGGAAATGTGAGGATGGAACCCCCACACAATGTCCCTACTGAGGCACTGCCTAGTGAAGCTGTGAGAAGAGGACCTTTGTCCTCCAGATCCCAGAATGGTAGATACACAAATATCTTGCACCATGCACCTGGAAAAGCCATAAACACTCAATGCCAGCCTGTGAAAACAGCCAGGAGGGGGCTGTACCCTGGTAAGTCACAAGGGTGGAGCTGCCCCAGGCCATGGGAGCCCATTTCTTGTATAAATGCACCCGGGATGTGAGACATGGAGCCAAAAGAGGTCATTTTGGAACTTTAGGGTTTCATGACTGCCCTATTGAATATTGGACTTTCATGGGGCCTGTGGCCCCTTTGTTTTGGCCAATTTCTCCCTTTTGGAAAGGTTGTATTTGCCCAATGCCTGTACCTGCATTGTATCTAGGAAGTAACTAACTTGCTTTTGATTTTGCAGGTTCATAGGCAGAAGGGAGTTACCTTGTCTCTGACGAGACTTTGGACTGTGGGATTTTGAGTTAATGCTGGAATGAGTTAAGACTTTGGGGGACTCTTGGGAAGGCATGTTGTGTTTGGAAATGTGAGGACATGAGATTTGGGAGGGGCCAGGGGCAGAATAATGTAGTTTGGCTTTGTGTCCAAATCTCATCTTGAATTTTAGTTCCCGTAATCCTCACATGTCATGGGAGGGACCGGGTGGGAGGTGACTGAATCATGGGGACAGTTACCTCCTTTCTGTTCTGGTGAGACTGGGTGAGTTCTCATGAGATCTGATGGTTTTATAAAAGACTTTCCCCCTCTTCATTCTGCACTTCTTGCTGCTACCATGTGAAGAAGGACATGTTTGCTTCCCCTTCCATCATGATTGTAAGTTTCCTGAGACCTCTCAAGCCATGCTGAACTGTGAGTCAATTAAACCTCTTCCTTTTATAAATTAGCCAGTCTCCAGAATGTCTTTAGTAGCAGTGTATGAACAGACTAATACAGATTGGATTGTACTGTCTGTGAGATATACCTTTTTTCTCAACCAGAGTACATCAATTCTAAAGGTTCTTCCTTACTTGTCAAAAAAAAAAAAAAAAGTTAGATAGAAGGAGCAGAAAAAGGTGGCAGAATGGAAGGCTTTGCCAATCATTCCCCCTGCCCCACAAGAACACCAATTTAACAAACATGTACATGCACAAAAAGTACCTTCAAAAGAATCAAAAATAAGGTGAGCATTCACAGTACCTGGTTTTAACTTCACATTGCTGAAAGAGGCACTAAAGAGATAGAAAAAACATTCTTGAATCACCGAAGCCATTGATCTCCAGCCCCTGGTGGCTACAGAGTGGTGTGGAGCGAGTTTCTGTGTGCTGAGGAGAGGGAGAGTGAAGACATTGTAATGCATTGAACTCATTGCTGCTCTGTTATAGCAGAAAGCAAAACTGGACCAAACTCAGCTAATGCCCGTCCACAGACGGAGTCTTTAAACCAGCCCTAGCTGGAGGAGAATCACTAATTCAAGCAGTTGGAACTTGAGTTCCTGCAAGACTCACCACCACAGGCTAAAGTGGGATGAGGCCCTAAATAAACTTGAAAGGCATTCTAGGCCACAAGGACTGCACTTTCTAGGCAAGTCCTAGCGCTGAACTGGGCTGACATATGACCTACTGAGACACAAGCTGGGATAGCTAAAGGAGTGCTGACATCACCTCTCCTCTAACCCCAGGGAAAACCGCTTCTGGCTCCAAAAGAGACCACTTCTTCCTGCTTGAGGAGAGAAGAGAGAAGAGTGGGGAGGACTTTGTCTTGCACCTTGTATATCAACCTAGCCACAGCAGGATGGGGCACTGGTCAGAGTTGCGAGAACCCCTTTCTTATTAGATTCCTTGGTCTAATAATAATCATTGGTGAGAAAAGGCCATCCACACAGTATCTCAGAAAGGCTTAGACATAACTTTGAAGGGGCGTTTATTACCCACATAAAGCCATGGAAAGAAGGGTAACCCAAGGAAGGTGAGTTTCTTGGGACAGTTTTCTGAGGTGTCTTTTGATGATGTCATTTGTCTTCTCTTCTTTTCCTGAAGACTGGGGTCTCCAAGCACAATGGAGATGATACTGTATGCCTAGTGCCTTTGAGACCCCCTGTAAAATGGCTGCCTTAAATGAGGAGTGGTTGTCACTTTGGAGGTACTTAAGTAGACCAAAACGGGGAATAATGTCATTAACTAACACCTTTACTACCTCAGAGGCCTTTTCTATATGGCATAGTTAGTGGAAGTATCTACCCGTACCAGGGGGTATTGGATGCCCTTCGTCTTTGGCATGTGAGTGAAGTCTATCTGCCAGTCCTTCCCTGGATAGCTTCTCATCCTTTGGGTTTGAGGAGGAAGGAGCCATCTTCCCAAGAGATTATTTTTAAGACAGACTTCACAAGAATTAACAAACTGTTTTTCTGTTCTTAGTTCATTCTTTCCTGAAAACAATCTCTGGGCACATTGATAAGTTTTATCCTTTTCCAAGTGAAAAGCTTGGTGAAGGAATTTAAGTACTTTCCACTGGCTAGAGGCTGGCAAGGGGAGCTTGCCATCCTCTGACTGCAGCCATCCAGAGGGCTGGAAGGTTTACCCACAAGAAGTGGCCTATTCTATTTCTGCAGGGGAGTACTGAGGCTTGATTTCTCTTGTGGTGCCTTCCCACAGTAGAGGGCCTTCAAGTGTGTTGATGTCATTAGGCTTCCTTGTTGCTGACTTGGCTGCCTGACCACCTAGCTTGTTTCCTTTGGCTATTTAATCTACTCCCTTCTGATGTCCCTTACAATGCATCACTGCTACTTCTCATGGAATAAAAACTAAAGATAATAACCTGTTAATGTCCTGATGGTATTTTATAGGAGATCCATTGGTGGTAGGTAGTAAGAAAGTGCCCTTCCTTCCAAATGGTAGCATGAGCATGGAGAACTAGGAAAGCACACTTGGAGTCAGTGTAAATGTTAGCTACTTTTCCCTTGCTTAATTCAAGTGCTCTTCTAAGAGCTATCAATTGGGCTAGTTGGGCGCTTGTGCCTGGAAAGAGAGATGCACTTTCAATAACATTATTCAGAGTGACTATTGCATATCGTGCCTTACAGACTCCTTAGTCTACAAAGGAGCTTCCATCTGTGAAAAGGGTCCAATCTGGATTTTCTAGGTTAGTTTCCTTGAGATCTTCCCTGGCTGCATAGGTCTGTACTACAACTTGTTCACGGTCACGTTCAAGTTTCCCAGCTCCCTTGGGGAGGAAAGTGACTGGGTTTAAGTGAGAGCAAGATTTTAACTGGATTATAGAACCCTCTAACAGTAGAACTTGATATTTAAGGAGCCTACTGTGTGTTAACCAAAGGCTTCCCTTAGAGGACAGTAATCCCACCACATTATATGGGGTATAAACAGTTAAGTCATGCCCCAGGATTAATTTTGAGGCTTCTGGGAACTGTAGGGCCACTGTGGCAATGGTTTGGAGGCATACTGGCCATCCTTTAGACACCAAACCAAGTTCCTGACTCAAGTAACCCACTGGCTCTTGAACTGATCCTCGGGCCTGTGTTAAGATTCCCAGAGCCATTCCCTTCCTTTCTGATACATTAAGATTGAAGGCCCTTCCTACAGGAAAGCAGGCAGCTGGTTCTTTAAGTAGGGCCTACTTTAACTGGATAAAAGCTTTTTGAGCTTCAGGTTCCCATGTTAGGAGATGAGTTTTAGCCCCTTGAATTTCTCTTATGTGATGATACACAGGATGAGCTATCTCACCATACCCAGATATCCATAGCCTAAAAAATACTGTCCATGTATTGCAAAACCTTGCCCTGAACATGGGAAAACTCAGAGAGGTCTTTTAACAATGCCTGTCCAAACAAATGAGGGTTATCTTGAAATTCCTGAGGCACCCTTTAAATCTAGGACTGTAAACCATTTAGTTCCCTCAAGTATTTGGGTCAGCAAGGTAAAGGGATTAGGTAGTATTGGATGGATTGGGACTACAGCCTCATTAATGAGATGGAGGTCCTGAACTAGTCTCCATTTCTCATTGAGTTTTTGCACTCTCCTAATATTGGGGTATTGCGGAGGCTGTTGTAGGGTTTACGGAGGCCCTGCATCTTCAGGTTATTAATAATGGCTTCTAGCTTTTTCCTAGCCTCTGGCTCTAGAGGATATTGATTCTGCTTAGGAAAAGAAGTGGGATCTTTAAGATGAATTTGGATCGGCCTAACAGTTACAGCTCAACCTGTTCGTCCTTGAGTTGTCCATACTTCTGGATTGACATTAGCTTCCACCAGGGGGAGACAAAAAGATTGTCCTGGGGCTATAAAGATATGGGCCCCCATGTGAGGTAAAATGTCTCCACCTAACAAAGGTAAAAATAAAAACCTAATAATGTTTTCTAGCATGATTAAAAAGGCATGTGTAAATAGTAGGCTTCCCCATCTGCAACTAACGGGTTGAAAAAAGTATATCAAATTCGAATCTTTCATGAGACTCCCCTCATGGTTGTGCTATGGGAAGAGGGAAGGCCTGTATTAGAAAGGAGCAGGGAGAGGCTGACTCCAGTGTCCAGAAGAAGATCCACCTTCCTTACTTCAATTTCCAGAATCATCCAGGGCTCCTGTGCTATAATGGCAATATGAGCCACTGGAGCTGGGGGTCTGAGCCCTGGGACGCATCAGTCCTGTTGTACCATCTGAAAGACTGATTCTGAGCCTGGTGACCTTTGTCCAATTTCCAGTGGTCCCCTGCCACATACTGAACAGGGTCATGGTGATTTCTTCTTGCTGCCTGGGTACTCCTTCTTAAAGTGCCCTGACTTGCCACACCAATAGCAATTAGTGGATGCATCTCAGGGATCCTGGAATTTGCAAGTGTGCAAAGCAGCTACAAGAGCCTTAGTCCTTCTCTTTTGCTTCCTCTCTTTCTCCTGGTCCTCCTCCTGGTCCCTATTATAAAAGACTGAAGTGGTCACCTTCAGGAGGTTCTCTAAGGTGCATCTGGTCCTATAACCTGCTTCTGTAGTTTCCTTCTAATATCAGGAGCTCCCTGTATAATAAGCTTGTCCTTTAGGATGAGCTGTCCCTCCATTGATTCAGGGGATAGGTAAGTGTGCTTTATTAGTATTTCTCAGTCTTCTCATAAAAGCTGCAGGACTCTCATTTGACTTTTGGTCTATCATGGACAGTTTAGAGTAATTCAGAGTTTTAGCCCTGGTTCTTGGTAGGCCTTCCAATATGCACATTAAAAAAATGTTTCATTTTCCATTCATCTGTAGCATCATTGGGGTTCCAATTAGGGTTTTCAAGAGGAACTGCTTCCCTTCCTATTTGGAATGGTGTTTCCATTATTTCTCTGCCTTCCCTATTTCCCCTTTTCCTTTCAGGCCTACTATAGGAGACATAGTACTCATTTCTGAATCTCTCTGCTGCCTGTAGAGCTGCCTGCTTCTCAGCTGCAATTAGGGTGTGGCTTAGGAGCAGCATGACGTCTCTCCATGAGAGGTCAAATACCTGAGTTAAATTTTGAAAGGCTTCTATATATCTATCAGGGTCATCAGAAAATTGACCTAAGTCTCTCTTTACTTGCCTAAGGTCCTGCAATAATTAGGGAACTTGAGGGTTTAGGGAACTGAATAAGGGAGATTCAAACATTGTTCCCCCTGAAGTTGCTTCTCTAACTTTGGAGAATCATTCTCTATAGGCCTGCCTGATATGACTGCTAAAAGAGTTGGGTTGATTGTGCAACACTCTCGATGGTCTAGTAAGGTCATGCTCTTGTGCAAAAGCAAATGAGCCACTTTTTCTTTAAAGTTTCAGGGTCAAAGGAGTCCTTGTGCTCCAGAATACACTCCAGAGGTGTGCAAGCTGAAGATAGTCTGTTACCCATTTAGAAAGAGACGTGAGAAGAAGGTGTCTATTTAGTCTCCTTCCTTTTGGTGTGACTAAAAGTGGTGGGGAAGACAGTGGGCACATCCCCTCTGCTGTATTCACTCCATGGTTCCTGGGTCTTGGCACCTTGTTGAACGTGCCACCCATGGTTGCAGGCATGACCCCCAGACATGGAACCAGAGGAACGAAGCGATTGGAATTAGTCACACTCACCCACGCGACTAAAGTCCTTTGCCTGTGATTGTCCTTTGACTTCCTAGACTTGTGTGGCCTGCCTGGCTCCCCAAACAATGGATCTCAGGAGAGACTATGTGACTGTTGCATTTGGGCAACTTTTCCACTTGCCTCCTTAACTGAGAAAGTGTTTTAGTTTGAGCTCTATATCTTGCTATTATGGTCCATGCTAAAACGTTTACCCTTAGAGAATGGTTCCAGTTACCTTCTGAACTTAAAATCCACTCACTAATTCAGTACCATTCTAATTGGAAGCAGAATAGGTTCCTTTAAAGAATGGAGGGACCAAATGGCCATTTTCCTGCTGATAGAACAGTATTGTTACTAAAATTTCACTTCTGAGGGTATTTTACGCCTAGTTGTTGAAGGTAGAATTTTCCCATTTACAGAAGCAGCATGAAGCCTGGTTTCAAGTAGAGAGACACAAAAAGGGAAGAGAATTGGGAAGCTAGAGTGTTCTGGTAAAGGACCAACAATGCACCACATGGAGAGGATCCCCTGGGTGGCGCTGTTGACCTTGAAATGCCATATGCTCTCCAGACCAAGGGCAGAGAGACCTGGAAATGCCATGTTCTCTCCAAACCAAGGGCAGAGAGTGACCTGGAAGTGCCATGTACTCTCTAGACCAAGGACAGAGACAGACCTGGAAATGTCATATGCTCTCCAGACCAAGGGCAGAGAGTGATGCTCACTGTGGGCGGGGGACCCTTTGTTCCTAGAAAATCACAAAGACACCTTCCCTTGAGCTATATTTCTGGTTACTATAACATTCCCTGATCTTGCAAAAAAAGATTACTTCGCTGAACTATAAAACTTCCTGTATATTGCATACATAGAGAGGACAAGAGATAAGGTGGTCATGAAAAGAAAAGGAGGAAGTTATGATAGAAAATTTGGATATCTTGTTGCCAACATCCCATTGGGTAGTTGGAGGCTGGAGTCAGTCCAGAAGCCTTCAGATAACATTGGGGGGTAGCCCCATCCAGAAAACCTCAGTTGCTCCAAAACCTCCTTCAGTCCCATGTGACAGCTAAGTCCTCTGAGAATGGAAGTTGGTTAAAATACGGCCAATATGTCCAACAACCTGCGGATTGTTCTCTGTGTTCTCCCCAGTGAGCCTCACATCTGAGTCTTTAAGAACAGCAGCCATGGTAACTGTTTTTAACTGGCTGATGAATGCCTGTTACTGATTTTATGTAGTTCTGAAGTGGAGGCTGAGAACCCTGAAATGAAAGGACAGAGTTTGAGTGTGCTCCTCCACTCACCATTTTAATGAATGTTGTACCTTGGTATCCTGGATGAGGTCCCCAGTATGAAGCAGCTATGTTGTCTGGGGTATCTATACAGGGTTCATCATTTCATGCCAGGAAAATTTAGGACATAGACACACATGACGAGTTTAGGAGCATAAGTTTAATAAGCAGAAGAAAAGAGAAAGAAAAACAGCTCTCTCTGTAGAGAGAGAGGTGTCCTCTGAGTGGAAAAAACCAGCTGGTGGTGGATACGCTGGATTTTATAGCTCAGCTTGAGAAGGCAGTGTCTGATTTATGTAAGGATCACAGATTGGTTCCATCAGGTGTGACATTTATATAGTGTGTAGGGAAGGCTAGTTGCCCCACCCTAATCTTATTATGCAAATAAACTCTCTTTGGCCAGTGCCATTCTTGTCTGCTCCTTACTGTACACATGGCTGGCAGGGAAGGGAAGATGGAGCCGCCATCTTGAACATGTCTAGTCCCTAGTTCCTGCTGGCATTCACCCGTGCAAGCTCCTAGCTTGCTTGCCTATGTCTGCAGCTTGAAATTACAGGCTGCTCTTTGTTAGAAAATGGTTTGCAGCTGTTTTTTATTAAAAAGTAAAGCCTTACCAAGGACTCCCATGCCCTTACTATCAGCCTAAGTGATTACTTCTTAACTCCTATATCGAAGGGACTGGCTCAGTCCTGGCAGGATTCATCACCTGTTAACAGAACAGTCTTAAGAACTTGAATAATCAGAAGCAATAACCAGGTAATATGTCATGGGCCTTGAGTGAGATTCTAAGACATGCTGGCTTCAGGTGAGACTCATCACATTCCCGGATGCTGTAAAGACAAAAAGAGACTCCTTCTTCCTGAGAAAAGCAGAGGGAAAAGTAAAGGGGACTTTGTTTTGCACCTTAGGTATCAGCTTGGCAACAGGGAATTAGAGCAGCAAACAGGCTCTTGGGGTCTTCAATTCCAGAACTTGGCTCTTGGATGGCATTTCTGAATCTGTCCTGCACCAGAGGGGAGTTTACTACTCTAAAGGGTGAGTCCAAGCCAGGCAGCTGTCACCACAATTTCATTGAAAAGCCCTTGGTCCTTAAGGGAACATCAGTGGTCATCTGACAGTACTCCCTGTAAGTCTGCGGTGGGAGTAACTTTAGGGTGAGGCTCCTCAGCCTTTGGAAACAGAAGGGAAGAGTAGGAAGCACTGCATCTTGTGGGTTGAGTGCCAGCTCAGCTGTAATACAATAGAACACCAAGTAGACATCTAAGGTTTTTGACTCTAGTCCCTGACTTCTGGATGGCACTTCTGGACCCACTCAAGGTCTTGGGGTCCTCACTGCCCTGAAAAGAAGGACACAGACCTGGCTGGCTTTGCAACTTGCTGGTTGTAGAGCACCAGGTCCCTGATTGAACATAGGCGGTAGTCAGGGAGTTGTTACAGCAGTCCTTGGGTGAGATCCATTACTGTGCTGGCTTTAGCTCTGACCAATATGACAAGTACAATCATAGTGCTGATAGTGCTGGTGGCTGCAGGGGTACTTGCATCACTCCATCCCTAGGTTTAGATGGTTCAGAACAGAGAGAGAGAGACTCCATATGTTTGAAAAAAAGGAAGGAAAGAGAACAACAGTCTCTGCCTGGTAATCCAGAGAATTCTGGATAAATTTAACAAAGAGAATTAAATAATTAAAAATAATCAAGCAGAAATTCTGAAGCTGAAAAATTCAATAGGCATACTGAAGAATGCATCAGAGTTATTTAATAGCAGAATCAAGCAAGAAGAAGAAAGAATTAGTCAACTTGAAGATAGGCTATTTGAAATATACAGTTGGAGGAGACAAAAGAAAAAAAAAGAACAGAAAACAACAAAGCCTACAGGATCTATAAAATAGCTTCAAATGGGAAACTCTAAGAGTTATTGACCTTAAAAAAGTAAAGAAAGACACAGGGTAGAAAATTTATGCAAAGAGATAATAACAATTCAAAGGGAAGAGAACTTTCCAAAGCTAGTGAAAGATATAAATATCCAAGTACAAGAAGGTAATAGAACACCAAGCATATTTAACCCAAATAAGACTACATCAAGGCATAATAGTCAAACTCCCAAAGGTCAAGGATAAAGAAAGGATGCTAAAAGCAACAAAAGTAAAGAAATAACATATGGCCAAGTGCAGTGGCTCATGCCTGTAATACCAGCACTTTGGGAGGCCAAGGTGGGCAGATCATGAGGTCAAGAGTTTGAGACCAGCCTGGTCAACATGGTGAAATCCCGTCTCTACTAAAAATACAAACAAATTAGCCAGGTGTGGTGGCAGGCGCCTATTATCCCAGCTACTTGGGAGGCCAAGGCAGGAGAATTGCTTGAACTGGAGAGGTGGAGATTGCAGTGAGCCAAGAACTCACCATTGCACTCCAGCCTGGGTGACAACAGTGAAACCCTGTCTCAAAAAAAAAAAAAAAAGAAAAAGAAAGAAAGAAAAAAGGGGAAAAAAAAGAAATAAATAACATACAATGGAGCAGGATTTTCAGTGGAAACCTTATAGGCCAGAAAAGAATGGCATGATATACTAAGGTAAAAGAAAAAAAAAAAAAACTTTAACCCTAGAATAGTATATCCAAGAAAAAATATTCTTCAAGCATAAAGGAAAAATAAAAACTTTCCCAGACAAACAAAAACTGATAGACTTCAGCAACACCAGACCTGTCCTACAAGAAATGCTAAAGGGAGTACTTAAATCAGAAAGAAAAGGACATTAATGAGCAATGAGAAATCAACTGAAGGCAAAAAAACTCACTGGTAATAGTAAGTACATAGAGAAACATAGAATATTATAACACTGTAACTGTGGTGTGTAAACTATCCTTATTCTAATTAGAAATAATAAACAACAAAACAATCAAAAATAATAATTACAACTTTTCAAGACACAGACAGTACAATAAGATACAAATAGAAACATCAAAAGTTAAAAAGACCCAATAGTGCTGAAAAATACACTACATCAATTTCATAATGCAATCACAAATGTTAATAGCAGAATAGACCAAGCTGAGGAAACAATCTCAAACTTTACAGACTGGATTTCTAAAATAAGACAGTCAAACAGGAATAGACAAAGAATAATGGAAAGAAGTAAACAAAACCTTCAAGAAATATGGGATTATCATACACATAATTATCACATTCTCCAAAGTCAAAATGAAAAGAATATATATTAAAGATAGGAAGAGAGAAAGGTCGGGTTACCCACAAAGGGAAGCCCATCCGACTAACAGCAGACCTCTCAGCAGAAACCTTACAAGCCAGAAGAGATTGAGAACCAATATTCAACATTCTTAAAGAAAAGAAATCCCAACCCAGAATTTCATATCTGGCCAAACTAAGATACATAAGTGAAAAAGAAATAATATCCTTTCCAGACAAGCAAATACTGAGGGAGTTCATCATCACCAGACTTGTCTTATAAGAGCTCGTGAAAGAAGCACTAACCATGGAAAGGAAAGATCATTACCAGCCACTATAAAAACATATTAAACTACACCAACTAGCAACACTATAAAGCAACCACACAAACAAGTCTCCATAATAACCAGCTAACATCATGATGACAGGATGAAATCCTCACGTATCAATACTATCCTTGTATGTAAATGAGCTAAATGCCTCCAATTAAATGGCACAGAGTGGCAAGCTGGATAAAGAACCAAGACCCTTGGCATGCTGTCTTCAAGAGACAAATCTCCCATGCAATGACATCCATAGGTTCAAAACAGTGGGATGGAGGACAGTCTACCAAGCAAATGGAAAACAGAAAAAGGCAGGGGTTGCAATACTAATTTTAGAAAAGACAGGCTTTAAACCAACAGAGATTTTTAAAAAGACAAAGAAGGGCATTACATAATGGTAAAGGATTCATTTCAACAAGAAGACCTAACTATCATAAATATATATGCACCCAACACAGGAGCACCAAGATTCATAAAGCAAGTTCTTAGAGACCTTCCAAGAGACTTAGACTCCCACACAATAATAATGGGAGAATTTAACACTCCACTGATAGTATTAGACATATTATTATTGCAGAAAAGTAACAAAGATATTCAGGACCTGAACTCAACATTGGATCAAATGGACCTGGCAAATCAGAACTACAATGAGATACCCTCTCACACCAGTCAGAATGGTTATTATTCAAAAGTCAAAAACTAACAGGTGCAGGTGAGGTTGTAGAAAGCAGTGTGGTGACTCTTCAAAGACCTAAAAAAAAGCTGTCATTCAACCCAGCAATCCCATTACTGGAATAACACCCAAAAGAATATAAAGTATTCTATCACAAAGACCTATGTACACATATTTCATTGCTGCACTAGTCACAATAGCAAAGAGATGGAATCAGCCTAAATGCCCATCAGAAGTAGATTGATAAAGAAAATGTGGTATATATACACCATGGAATGCTATGCCTCCATAAAAAAAGAACAAGATAATGTCCTTCGCAGGAACATGGATGGAGCTGGAGACCATTAACCTTAGCAAACTAATACAGGAACAGGAAACCAAATACTGCATGTTCTCACTTATAAGTAGGAGATACATGATAAGAACACATGGATGCATAGAGGGTAATGACAAACACTGGGGCCTACTGGAGGGTGGAGGGTGGGAGGGAGGATAGAAATAATAAAAATAACTAATTCATACTAGGCTTAATACCTAGGTGACTAAATAATCTGTACAGCAAACCTCCATGACCAGAGTTTACCTATATAACAAACCCGCACATATGCCCCTGAACTTAAAAGTTAAAACAGAAAAGAAACAATAAAACATTAGAAAGAGGGAGGATTAAGGTTAGGTGTAGCATTTTTATTTGCTTTCTTTTTGCTTGTTTGTTTATGCAAACATTGTTAAGCTGTTATTAACTTGAAATAATGAGTTATAAGATAGTATTTACAAGGCTCATGTGACCTCAAACCACAAACTATACAATGGATACACACAAAATAAAAAGCAAGAAACTAAGTCATATCACCAGAGTAAATCACCTTCACTAAATGGAAGACAGGAAGGCAAGCAGGAAGAGAAGACCACAAAACAACCAGAAAACACATAATGAAATGGCAGGAGTAAGTTATTACTTATCAATAATAACATGGAATGTAAATGGACTAAACTCTTTAATCAAAAGACATAGAGTAGCTGAATGTGAAAAAAAAATTATGCCAAAAAAGAGCTGAAATAGCCATAATCTATACCAAAGTAGGTTTCAATACAAAAAGTATAAGAAGGGACAAAGAAGGTCATTAAAGGTCACTGTGTAATAATAAAGGGGTCAATTCAGCAAGAGAATGTAACAATTTTAAATGTATATGGATCCAACACTGAAGCATCCATATATATAAAGCAAATATTATTAGAGCTAAAGAGACAGTTGGATGCCAATAAAATTTTTTCTGGAGACTTCAACACCCCATTTTCGGCATTAGACAGATCTTCCAGATGGAAAATCAATAACAAAAAAACATACTTAATCTGCGCTATAGACCTAAAAAACAGAGTTATAATTTCATATTATTTTTTATTTCTAGTACAGTTCTAAGTCTTTATTGTATGTAACTAGTACACATATTATGGAACACTTACTCAAAAAATTCTGCTACATGGAATAATATTAATGGTATATGGGAACAAGTTCTGTCAGGAAAAACAGGAATTTCCTGTTCTTTTCTTTGGTATGCACTAGTAATTTTCTGCTTTGTACAAAAGTAGAACTTTGCACCAGTACAAATTTTAACTTTGTGCTGGTATACACTCTTTTTCAAGTATAAGCACTAATCATTTTGAGGAGACCGTTGCACACATTGAAAGAAAGATTACAGTCTTTCTCATCCATTAATTTGTTTTTGATCTGCTGAAAGGTAAGACTACCTAAAAGTCACATATACATATACATATACATACACATATACATATACATATACATATACATATACATATACACATATATATGTGGGTGTGTTTGTGTATATGCCACATATATGTGTGTGTGTGTATTACTTTAAGTTCTGGGATACATGTGCAGAATGTGCGGGTTTGTTACATAAGTATACGTGTGTCATGGTGGTTTGCTGCACCTGTCAACCTGTCACCTAGGTTTTAAGCCTCACATGCATTAGCTATTTGTCCTGATGCTGTCCTTCCTCTTGCCACTCCCCCACCTACAGGCCCCAGTGTGTGTTATTCCTTTCCCTGTGTCCACGTGTTCTTATTGTTCAACTCCCACTTATGAATGAGAACATGCGGTGTTTGGTTTTCTGTTCTTGTGTTAGTTTGCTGAGGATGATGGCTTCCAGCTTCATCCATTAACTTTTATTTTTCAAACTCTAATTCACTGACTTTTAAAAAACACTTGACTATAAGTATACAAACTATTTGTTTTTTTTTTAATTTATTTATTATTATTATACTTTAAGTTGTAGGGTACATGTGCATAACGTGCAGGTTTGTTACATATGTATACTTGTGCCATGTTG
>NW_012100954.1:26103-35056 GCF_000951045.1 Mandrillus leucophaeus | reverse complement strand
GCGCTGGGAGTTGGAGACTGGAGCTGTTCCTATTCGGCCATCTTGCTCCGCCCCCTATACAAACTATTTGAATGTTAAATTTTAATAACATAAAGGTTCTATTTACCTTACTGTTTCTGAATCACAAGAAATCAGGAATTGTAGGACACAGCCAATTCTATTCATATTTATTAAATATTCTTATATGCTGTTTATGATTTTTCTTATTTTCTACAATAGACATTTATGGTTTCACTTTAAAAAATACTTGAAAATAATTCTCATAAAATTTCTAACGTGGGGACTATAAGTGTCCTTTTAACTAACCGTAAAATCTTTTCCCTTGTATTTGAGAATACAGAGAAAAATAATGGATCTTATTAGAAGTAACTGTGTGAATCCACACAATTGTTCAAATGTTCTTGAAACATTTGCATTTGCTGTGAGTACTTGCATAGTTTCACTGAAAAAATAATCCTGAGATTTAGTGAATCCAGTTCCCTCATTTCACTAATGAGACTCGGAGAAGAGAACTGAGGTACCCAGGACCATACATTCACTTAGTTTATGGCAAAAATGAGAATAAGAAACAGAATTTTAGGTCCCTATTTTAGGACACTTTCATTATAGCACAGCTGCCTTCTTAATTAGCTATAAAATAATAAAAGGTCACTTTTGAAATAAAAGTTGTAAGTAAAAGATTCTTTCTTATACCCCAGATATTTAAATATATCTGTAATAAACTGTGCTATGAAATACCAGTTTCGTAATTGAGAGCATTTAAGACATTTTCACTTAAAGTCAATATTCAGCTTGAGCAATAAGCATGGTGGCATGTAGTTTTAAGTCAAGATAGTGCCGTAATATATACAGTCATATGCCACATAATGACATTTAGGTCGATGGCAAACTACATATACAATGATAGTAGTCCCATGACATTATAATACTATATTTTAATACTATATTTTTATCATACCTCATCTATGTTTAGATATGCAAATACTTACTATTGTGTTATAATTGCCTACAGTATTCAGTACAGTAACGTGCTGTAATAATCAGTTCTCACATTGCTATAAAGAAATGCCTGAGACCAGGTGATTTATAAAGAAAAGAGATGTTATTGGCTCACATTTCTGCAAGCTGTACAGGAAGCATGATGTTGGCATCTGCTGGGCTTCTGGGGTGGCCTCAGGAAACCTAAAATCACAGCAGAAGGCTAAGGGGAAGAAGGCACATCTTTCATGGCCTGAGCAGGAACAAGAGATGGGGGAGGTACTACACTTTTAAACAACCAGATCTAATGAGAACTCACTATTACAACAAAAGCATGAAGGCGGATGGTGTTAAGCCACGAGAAACTGCTTCTATGATCCAATCACCTCCCACAAGGCCCTACCTCCGACATTGGGGATTACAATTTGACATGAAATTTGTGTCGGGGCATGGCTCCAAACCATATCATTCTACCCTCTTCCCCTCCCAAATATCATGTACTTCTTACATTTCAAAACACTATCATGCATTCCCAACAGCATTCAGAGTCTTATCTCATTTCAGCATTAACTCGAAAGTCCAAATTTCAAAGTCTTATCTGAAACAAGGTTAGTCCCTTCCTACTATGAACTTGTAAAATAAAAAACAAGTTAGTTACTTCCAAGATACAATGGGGATAAAAGCACTGAGTAAATATTCCTGTTCCAAAAGGGAGAAATTGGTCAAAGGAAAGTGGCTATAATCCCCATGCAAGTCCACAACCCAGTAGGGCAGGCATTGAATCTTAAAGCTCCAAAATAATCTTCTTTGACTCCATTTCCCACATCCAGGGTACACTGGTGTCAGAGTTGAGTTCCCAAGGCCTTGGGAAGCTCTGCCCTGTGACTTTGTGGGGTTCAGCCCTTGTGGTTGCTCTCATGGTAGTGTTGAGTGTCTGTGGCTGTTCCAGGTGCAGGGTGGATCTACCCTTCTGCTTCTGGTGGATCTACCATTCTGGGGTCTGGAGGATGGTGGCGCTCTTCTCACAGTTCTACTAGGGAGTGCACCAATAGGAACTCTGCCTGGGGGCTCCAACCTCACTTTTCCTCTCCACACTGCTGTAGTAGAGGTTCTCCATGAAGGCTCTGCCCCTGAAGCAGGATTATTTCTGGACACCCAGACTTTTCTGTACATCCTCTGAAATCTAGGTAGAGGCTCCCAGGCCTCAACTCTTACACTCTATGTACCTGTAGACTTACCATCATGTGGCAGCCACCAAGGTTTACAGCTTGCACCCTCTAAAGCAGCAGCCTGAGCTGTACTTGGGCCTGTGTGAGCCATGTCTGGAGTGACTGGGATATGAGGAGCAGTGTCTCTAGGTCTGGCCCATAATACCATTTTCCCTTCCTAAGCATTTGGGCCTGTGATGGGAGAAGCTGCTGCAAAGGCCCCTGAAATGCCTTCTAGGCCTTTTCCCTATCATCTTGGCTATTAGCACTTGGCTCCTTTTGACTTATGCGAATTTCTGCAGTCTGCTTGAATTCTTCCCCCTGAAAATTGGTTTTTATTGTCTACCACATGGCCATGCTGCAAATGTTTTAAACTTTTTACATTCTTCTTCCCTTTTAAATATAACTTCCAGTTTCAGATCATTTCTTTGCTCATGCATATGAGAATATGTTTATAGAAGCAGCAAGGCTACATCTTGAACACTTTGCTCCTTAGAAATTTCTTCTGCCAGATACCCTAAATTATCACTCTCAAGTCTAAAGTCTACATATCCTTAGAGCAGGGGCACAACGCAGCCAGGCTGTTTGCTAAGGTATAGCAGAAGTGATCTGTATTGCAGTTCCCAATAGTTTCCTCATTTCCATCTGAGACCTCTTCAGCCTGGTCTTCACTGTCCGTAGCACTATCACCATTTTGGTCACAACCATTGAACAAGTCTCTAGTAAGTTCCAAATTTTTATCATCTGTCTGTCTTCTTCTGAGCCTTCTAAACTCTTCCAATCTCTGTCCATTACCCAATTCCAAAGTCACTTAAACATTTTTAGGTACCTTTATAACAATGATCCACTCCTTGCTACCAATTTTCTGTAATAGTCAGTTCTCACATTGCTATAAAGAAATACCTGAGACTGGGTAATTTATAAAGAAAAGAGGTATCATTCGCTCATGGTTCTGCAGGCTGTACAGGAAGCATGGTGTTGGCATCTGCTTGACTTCTGGGGAGGCCTCAGAAACCGTACAATCATGGCAGGAGACAAAGGAGAAGCAGGCACATCTTACATGACTGGAGCAGGAGCAAGAGAGAAAGGGTGAGGACCTACACACTTTTAAATAATCGGATCTCACAAGAACTCACTATTGCAACAACAGCACCAAGGAGGATGGTGTTAAACCATGAGAAACTTCCTCCATAATCCAGTCATCTCCCCTGAAGCCTCACATCCAACATTGGAGATTACAGTTTGACATGAGATTTGGGTGGGAATGCAAATCCAAACCATATCACTTGCTGTACAAATTCGTAGCATAGCAGTAATAGGCTATATCATCTAGCCTAGGTGTATAGTAGGCTATACCGCATAGGCTTCTGTAAGTACACTCTGATGTTTGTACAACAATGAAATTGCCTAATGACTCATTTCTTAGAAAAATATCCCTGTTAAGTGACACGTGACTAAATTATTACACGTCCTTTCAATCAACAAACCCCTTTTGTACATTCCTATTTGCAGAGCACTGTCTTAGTTCCCAGGGAAAATTGTTGGAAAAGTTAGAGAGGACTAAAAAGAAGTAAAGGATTTGGTTCTTATATTTCAATAAAATCTTCAATCTAAAAGTGGGGGAAAATCCAAGAACAAATAAAGCAGCTTTTTGATTAATTTTTAACATTTTTATTATTTGCTAAGCTATAGTGAGAGAGGGAATTATCCTCAACTTCTACCTCTCTTACCCCCCAAATCCCATTCCAGTTATAAATATTATGCCTCTTCCTTAAGAAATAGTTCCAGAATCCGATACCTCTTGTTATATCTGCCATTGTGTAATAGTCTGGCTTCATTTGTTGATACTTTGAAGCCTCACCCCTCCCTGTTTGCCTTCTGCTCTACATCAGAGAAGCTGATGAGAAAGTCCTAGATACTCCCTCGTTCTGCAGTAGTAGGAAGTTCAAAGCATGCGTGGGAACCCTCAAACCATCCCCAGTTTCTAACTACCATCAAAACTCCAAGTCAGTCTGCTTTCCCTGCTCTCTTTCAAGGGCAGATTTGGCCCTGTTTGGACCAACTTGGGAGGCCTGCCTTGTTTTCCCTCAAGTGTTACTATGTGAGTAATAAATCTTTTTACACCCTCTTTGTACGAGTGTGTCAATATCAGTCTCAATATCTAAATGAAACTTTGGGTGGAAGAACATCCCATTTGACTGAAGTTGTCACAATATGTTATCACACTAGTTTAAGCTACCATTACCACTTGCCTGGATTATTACAATAACCTTCTACATTTTTGATCTCCCAGCTTCAGCTCTTGTTCCAATTCTGTCTGTTTTCTATGGGCAACTAGGGTGGTAATTTTGAAATGTACATCATATCATGTCACTTCTCATTCAAAATCCACCAATGGACTCACACAGAATAAGAGCTAAAGTTTTTACCATGGACTCCAAGGCACCTTGTGACTTTTCCTCTGTATCATTCTGAGACATTCTATCTTTCCCTCTTATCTCTCCCTTTATCATTTCACTCTGGTTAGCTCTGGTGGCTTTTTCATTGTTCCTTATATACACTAAACATACTTCACCTCATTTTCACTTACTATGCCCTCTGCTGGACTTCTGGTCCTTTGCTGTGTCTACAGACATCCTAATGGTTGGTTCCTTCATTTTCTTCATGGCTCTGTTCAAATCTCACTTTATCAATGGGACCTTCTCTGATAATCTCTTTATGTAAAAATAGTAACTACCTCACTGTATGTCATTCTCAATCTCTATTACTCTGTTTTATTGTTTCTTTATAGCATGGATCACTCCCAACATATTATAGATTATCAATTTATCTACTTACTTACTGTCTGTTTTCAACTAGAAATTAAGTTCCCAGAGGTCAGAAATGTTGTTATGCTCATTGTGACACATCTTCCTCTCCATGTGTGTATGGGTGTGTGTGTGTGTGCAGAGAGAGAGAGAGAGACCAGAATCCATAGTTTAAAAACATACCTTGCTTGAGTAACTAAGCTAATTAATTAATCACTTCTCTCTATAGACACACAGATACACAGTAAACAACATCAAGAATCTTTTCTGATTCCTACTCCAAATCTCTATTTTCCCTGGGTAAGTAGACAAGGGCAATATGCAGGATTAAAGAGTAACACTAAAAGAACTTAGTTTTGCCTCTTGGTCCGATTTCGGACATGCTGTTCACTATAAATGACTTTCGATTGGCCTGTCATTTATGCAAGGAATGTAAGGCTAGGTCTTAAATCCAGAGCTGTGGTTCAGTTTATGTTCAAGTGCATGAAAAAAAGGGGACGCTGGAGTCTGTTGGGCCTGGCCTATGACCACTTTAGCCCAGTTTACAATAGGCATGATGATAATTAAACAGATAATTCTCTGAATTCCCCCCCCCCTCCGCTTTTTTTTTTTCTTTTTAGAATTCTGCCCTGCAACTTTCAGGTGGAGGGGCTTGCTGGAGGCTATTTGGAAGGCTGCAGCTTGTCTCACTTTGTTCTTTTTGTCCTATTGAGTTGACACAGCATGGCAGCCCTTTGAAGACAGTGAAAGCTCTCTGTTTGTATTCCCTTCAAAGAGATGCACACTTACTGAAGGCTCAACAGAGAATGTAGAAATCAGATTCCTTGGTCAAGCAAGCCAGTTCCCATGGAAAGCTGTGTGAGGAAAGGGTCTCGTAGGAACCTTCATGTTTTTACATTTTGATCCTCTACATCTTTTTATGTTAAATCATAATTTTAAAAGTAGTTCTAAACTATACTTAAATGCAAATATTGAGAAGATGGGATGCCTGACTAGTAGGACCCACGGAGATCTGATATTATTATTGTTGCATTTTATCTTTGTGGCGATTCTGGCACTAGATGGAAAGTAACATTGTGACTTTCTCTCATGCTGCATTTGAGTTAGCAACTTTGAATTTGTTTTTTGATACTTGAGTTTTGCCTTTATTTCTAACTTTCTTTAGACTATATAACATCTTATGCCTTTTATACCTTTTTTTGATTCTACCATTCTTACCACATTTATCATACCATGCCTTGTATTTTAGTCACTTTTAAAGGTTGGTCTTTCCCAAAGTAAATGTTGCTTGAAGGCAAGGAAGATATTTTCATGTAAGGTCTATAACCATGGGCCATATCCTTTGCCAGAAATCAGATGATCTGGATACAATTTAAAATCTTGCTACCTAGTGTGAGTCAGCATCCAGGACATCTGTCTAGTGAGAAATAGTCTAAAAACAAAATAAAATAAAAACAACAATAATCTTCAGCTACTTCCAAGACATCAAAGGTCACTCACATTAAAAGGGCAGAGAGGATCTGGGACTACAAGTGATAAGACTGCTATACCTCTCCTTGATCCTGGTTCCAACAGCAGTTTCTAGTTAGTGGGGGTTTCCAGCCAAGTTCTCAATCAGAAAAGGCAGTTGCCTGTTCTCATTATATCATTGAATTCATATAGATTTAAAGTTGTAATGTATTCTTAGTAGATTAATATTTTGTTCTTACAGAATGTCTCCTTATCTCAAATAATACTGTTTTCCTTACAGTCTTACATTGCCTCGTGGTGATGCCTTAGTTTTTCTTAAAGTGTTTGTATTATAGGTCTTTTCTCTACCTTTGGTTTTTAATCTTATTTTTAATGCTTGATTCTGGTAAGCAGCATATACTTGCTTTTTCCGTTTATATCCAGTGTAATGACTTGTTATGCTATAATAAAAATGATTACTTTTCCCATTTCCCTAGCAATTTAGAACTGTAGAACTTTCATTCGCCCTTCCCTCTCATTTTTTGTGTTATTCTCTTTTGTGAAAAGTATCATTCCAATATCCTCTGACTTTTGTCATTGCTCTGCTATATCACAATAGTCCTATTTCTTCTAGCTGTCTTAATGCTTTCCTCTCATTTTTGTTTTTAAGCAGTTTCACTATGAAGTACCTGTTTTTACTATTTATTCTGATTGGGGTTCATAGCAGTTCTTGAATCAGTAGCTTGATGTCTTTCATCAATTTTGGAAAATTTTTACTTCTTATCTATTAAAATATTGTCTCTATTCTCTTCTCTCTTCCTTCTTTCCTATGGAAACTCCTCCCATTGTACAATGCTTTTCTCTAGCCTGTTTGTGCCTCTAACCTTAACTTCCATTTTGATTGATTTTAATATTGATGCTCTCACTTTCTTTTTGCTTGCATTTGCCTAGGGGTTTTTAATCTATTAGTCTTCTTTTTAAATAAGAATTTCAGGCCAGACACGGTGGCTCACGCCTGTAATCTCAGCACTTCGGGCACTTTGGGAGGCCGAGGCGGGTGGATCACGAGGTCAGGAGATCGAGACTTCTGGCTAACACGGTGAAACCCTGTGTCTACTGAAAATACAAAAAAAAATTACCCATGCGTGGTGGCGGGCCCCTGTAGTCCCAACTACTCAGGAGGCTGAGGCAGCCGAATGGCGTGAACATGGGAGGCAGAGCTTGCAGCGAGCCTAGATCACACCACTGCACTCCAGCCTGGGAGACAGAGCGAGACTCTGTCTCAAAAGAAATAAATAAATGAATACAAATAAGAATTTCATTATTAATTATTTTGTACAGGTTACTTATGAGCAATATAAAAGTCTTTTTGCTCTGTTTTCAGGAAAATATGACAGTTTCTGTCTTTAAATTTTTCATGTACATGTAGCAGAATAATCTGTATACTTGATTTTATTTCCCCCTTTTAACATTATTGGTTATTTTATCTCACAGTAGCTGCTTGATTGCATATAGGAAGCACCTTGGAGTTGTTGAGGAGAGGAAAGAGGCTGCATTCAGGTAGCCATGTTTCTAAAAACCTTTCTAACATGCCTCTCATATGCATCTCATTTAATCCTCCTACAAAACATTTCCATTGAATGTATTCATTTCCCCTAGGTCTGCATTTAGGAAAGATAACCTGCATAACACTGCATAGGGGCTCATGCCTATCTTTGGAGATGAGCTGAAGAACTGATGCCTAGCTGGATCCAATTTGGAGTCTATTTATACATTCTGAACATGAAATGTGGGCAGAAACAAATGTACAAACTATATCAGCTGACTAAGGACCCCTCACTTCCCTCATCTTACTACCTTTAAAAGAGGCTAACGTTGGCCTTGAAATAATAAAATTCATATTCTGGCATTCCTCCATTCCATATAATAGAATAGACAGAGTAGATTGAGACTAAAAATTAAATGTGATGTCTGCATTCCTGCTAATGACTGTCACTGGCTAGTAATTTATATAATTATGTTTTCATTTAACTATTCATTTATGCTTTATAATTTAAATATATTAAGAACTAAATGAAATATTTCCTGGAGTCCTTTCCTGGTGTGTGAGTGTATATGTTTGTTTTTTAAGCAGAGTCATGTTTATGCCCCAAAGTTGTCAGAGCTGACATAAAAACAAAATCACTGCTTTGGACTCCAGGCCTAAAAATATCAGGGTGGTCCTAGTACACACTTACTACCCTGAATCAAACTTTTCTTTTCCTTCCTTCCTTCCTTTCCCTCCCTCTCTCCCTCCCTTCCTTCCTTCCTTCCTTCCTTCCTTCCTTCCTTCCTTTCCCTCCCTTCCTTCCTCTTTCTCTTTCTTTCTTTCCCTTCCTTCCTTCCTTCCTTCCTTCCTTCCTTCCTTCCTTTCTTTCTTCCTTCCTTCCTCTTTCTTTCTTTCTTTCTTTCTTTCTTTCTTTCTTTCTTTCTTTCTTTCTTTCTTTCTTTCTTTCTCTCTCTCTCTCTCTC
>NW_012100954.1:0-26053 GCF_000951045.1 Mandrillus leucophaeus | reverse complement strand
TCTTTCTCTCTTTCTCTCTTTCTCTCTTTCTCTCTTTCTCTCTTTCTCTCTTTCTCTCTTTCTCTCTTTCTTTCTTTCTTTCTTTCTTTCTTTCTTTCTTTCTTTCTTTCTTTCTTTCTTTCTTTCTCTCTTTCTCTCTTTCTCTCTTTCTCTCTTTCTTTCTTTCTTTCTTTCTTTCTTTCTTTCTTTCTTTCTTTCTTTCTTTCTTTCTTTCACCGCAAGTGTCTTCTACAACCATTCAAATGTTTTCTGCAGCCAGTCAAGTGTTTCTTCTCCAGGCCTATATTTTTCCTGGGGGAGAAAAGACACCTCTCCTCAGTTTCAGATTACAGCAGAGACACCATTAACTATCTCAGTTTTATGTTACCGAGTCAAATGGAAGACAATAATATTTGCTACAATTTTTGGTTGCAAATAACAAAAATTAACTTTAGGTTAAACCTAAGTCAAAAAATTACTGGAAGAATTTTGGGAACTCACAGAATCCTTGGAGAGGATGGAGAATCAGGCTTGGAAAACAAGCCAGAATCAAGAAAACTTGGTATCAAAAAACACAGCCTAATCCTGCCACTGGTAGGTCTAGTGAGAACATCTATACAGTCACCTCCACTAATGGCCAATCCATAGCCATCGTTAGACTCACAATCTTGCTTCTGGAAATGTAGTGTCTTACTCTGTTCAGGCTGCTGTAACAAAAATACCATAGACTGGGAAATTGATAAACAACAAAAACTTATTTCTCACAGTTCTCGAGGCTGAGAAGTCCAAGATTAAGGTGACAATAGATTTGATGTCTGGTGAAAGTTCTCTGTTTCATAGATGATGACTTGTTTCTTTATCCTCTCACATGGAAGAGGAGCAAAAAGGCTTTCTCAAGCCTTTTTTATAAGGGCACTAATCCCATTCACGAGGGTGGAGTTCTCATGACCTAATTACCTTCTAAAGGCCCTATCTCTTAATATTATCACATTGGAAATTAGGTTCCAGCACATACATTTTGGGGAAATGCTAACATAGGGTTAAAATAGTCTCTATCTTTTTGCCCAGTTCTGTCACAATTCATACTCTAAGGTGAGAGAGTCTAATTGTGCTAGCTAAAGTCATGTACCTGCAACTGGGGGCTGAGCAATAGTATCTGATTTCTTCCATTTCTCTAGTGAGAGATTCTGTATCCTCACACAGGAGAGAGCTCTCATAATCAGAAAGATGTTCAAATATCAGTCAAATAATTAACTGTGAACAGTCAACAATTTCCCAGTTCATTTAGATAATTATTCTGGTCTAACTTCACATTACCCCAATTAATCCAATTGGACTTTCTAAACTCCTAAATTAACTGGATACGTGATGATAACTTCAATTGTCTATGAACTCTGGTCAAAGTAGGGGAAGCTTTTCTATGGGAAACACATATACGGGAAATCATCTAAATAATTAGAGTTCTTCCTCCTCAAAATAATTCTATGACAACATGGCCTTCAAATCTCCAGCACTGACCTTCATGCCTACTATATATGAATGCTCAGTAAATGTTTCTTGAGTGAATACTAGCAGGGGATACTTTTTATTTGGTAAATAGCTATGCACCAGGCGCAGTGAAGAGCAATTTATATGTATTATCTAACTTCAATGTCACAGTTATTATCCTTATTTTACAAATGTGGCAACAGATATAAGAGGTTAATTAAGTTGCTCATTGTCATAGAGCTAATAAACGGTAAAGTCACCAGAACTGTGGTCTATCTAGAGAAAGCCAGGAAATGGGATAATTCCTTAAACATGTGATCTACTCTGTGCTACCAAGAAAGGGCTGCTGCCACTTTTATTTTAGTTAAATTGTCTTTGAGCTACATTTTGTCAGCAATCTAAATATATCATAAAATAGAAACAGAACAGAAACTAGAAATTGTCTCTCTACCTATTACGTCTGTATCTATTTATTTAAACAGTTTATCCACACCTACATTTTTTCTCTTGAGGTCAGGGAAACTTTTGACGGGAGCAAATACTATCACCTATAAGATGGACAAGGACTTTGGGATACAGTCAGAGTCTATGATTTTAGGGAGCAGGAGGAAATAGAATTTTACAACTATATTTTATTTACAAAGATAGCATTTCTACATGCATAAGCCAATTCCTAGACAGAAATGTAACTCACAAATGAATCCATAAATCCTTTTCTTTAAAAAGAAAGGGAAAAAAGTTGACAATTGCTAATTGGTTAATTAGTGCTTAACTAAAGTGACTCCAAATTTGAGCACTCCCAGATGAACAGTAGGAAAAGCAAGCAAGAAACAAATGTAATGCCTTGAAGTGAAATGCACATGGCTGTTAGACAGACAAGCAGCTGGCCTGTTTTCTTGCCCACCCTTCTTGAGGAGTGCTTTCCTGAAATAACATGTGAAAATGCACTGAACAAAGGAGACACCCAATAAATATTAATTCACTTTCCTCTTCCAATCCGACTCCATCCCCTGTGTGCAAAGATCTGAGGCTGCTCCATTTCTAATCAGAAAGAATGCAAGTGTGTATTCATTTGTTCAATAGGATCTCCTGGGTGTCTGCTACATATCAGACACCATGCTACATACTGAGAAATAGAAATAAACCAAACTGGCATGGTCCTTGTTCTTAGTGAACTCACAGGAATAGACTTTAAGTAAATGATTACTTAGCAATCTTCATGATGTGAAGATGCAACAAAGATGAAGGGGCAACCATGCAGAATCTAATGAGTGGAAAAAATTCCAGATCCAGAAATAGTCTCCCTTTTCTTTCATTTCCCTCCTTCCTCAGACAGGTATGCCACACCTGACATTATTGGGTGAGATTTGAAGAGTAGGGTGTGGTATTGTCAGTGTTTGCATAAATCAGGTTGTACTTGACTGCAGCTCAGACACAGACCAAAGCCTCTAGAAAAATGTGTGATGAGTTCAATCCAGTGTTCCTACTGAGCATGCATGTGTTCAGCCACTTTGAGATTGCCTCATTCCCCAGGGAAGCTCTGGGCAACATACTCTTAGTCGGAATCTCAGGTATCCTAAAATAGGCCAGCAAAGATGTCTGTGATGGCAGATGCTCTTGTTTTAATGTCAGTAAAAGATGATGGGGTTGACTTACATTCCCTGCGTCCTTAAATTTCTCTATGGCTTCACAGCTAAGCAATAGTTCTTGTTGAGGCACTGAGCTTTGGAAGGTGTTTCTATCATAAAAGTCCAAGCATATTAGAGATGTCTAATGTTTGAGAACAGCTGAAAATTATTTCATAACAATAATAACTAATGTTTATTAAGCACTTACATGCCAAACACATTTCATACATGATCTTTTGAATGAATGATTATCCTACTTCATGAAAACCATTAAACTGCAGTAAGCCAGAACTGAGAGTTTTGAAATTTAGTTCATTCCCTAAGAACTTAAATATTTCATTTCGAACAGAAGCAGAATCTCAAACTCATATTTAATTTCAGGGCAATGTTGTTTTACTCTGCCACTTAGGTCAAGTTATTTAACCCTTTGGGCATTGGTTCTTAAAGGGATGAGGTTAAACTGTATCAGCTCTAAGTTCCTTTCCAGTTGTGCCATTTTTCTGATTCAACCTGATGAATCCTGCTTTCTAAATAGCAGATAGTGGTAGTCGTGAGTTTAAAATCATTTGCGTTTACTGTATTCAAGGGAATACATTCAAAAAAGAAAAAGAGAAGCATAACTGAATGTTACCTAGATTGAGGCAACATTTAGTTTCTATTTTTTTTTTTTTCAAAAATGTTTTCTAATTCCCCATGGGCATTCTTTCTACCTGGTTAGATAGAAACTTCAGAAGTGAAAACCCAGTCCTTTCCAATGAATCTAAAATGAAATCCTAATGAGGCTATGTTCTATTTATATAAGAGTGAGAATGGGGAGGGGAATGATTTTCCCTACCACATTTTCAGCAAGCTTTTGAAAAATAGCAATTTAGATAAGGTTTGTCAGTCTTCCCACAATGGCTAGAATTCAAACCTCCGGGAAGTTGGAAATGACTATTGTCCTCTTAACCAGAGCACAGGACCAAGTTTGATTTTCTGTTTTAGCCTTGATTTTTGGTGCAATCATTAAAAAAATATTTAATATGACTCTTGCAAATGTCTCTGCCTCCAAATAAAGAAAAATAAAATACTTCATGTCTCACCGGAGAACTGTTAGAACTCATTTTTGTTTGTAAATGCTAATAAAATGATAGGCATGGATACTTGCAAAGTATGGTTTCTCTCTAATTTAAAATTGGCCAGGTTATTGACTGAGGTCTGAGTAATTACTATAACTTGAGTTTGGTGTGTAATTTGGTGCCATTCTTCCCTTTGCATTAATTTGGAGCTAGGTGGGAGCTTTAGGGCTTTTCATGGAGACAGTGTCTACAATGATTTATTTAAATTCTGATCAAGTTTTCTAATTATGTAAATATTTCAATCACCTCTCTTGCTGACTTGACTCTTAAAATGATAGAACATTTTCTCTATATAATATTGGGTGAAGTTTCCTGGCTCCTGTGCATTAAATGCTATGAGATAATATGTGTTACGGGGAAAGAAGAATGAAGCTGAGTGTCTTTCAATAATTCATCATTTTTCCAAGGTGAAAAATCCAGCACTTACATTTAGAAGCACTATCCACACACCCAACAATGTTGAAATTGCTTTTGTTCACTGGAAGAGCTGGCTGTGTCATCAGATCTTTCATTTATTCAGGTGTGCTAAAAGCTGTGTGCTAGCATTCAAGATAGCTGTCCAACTCCTTGGCCTTTCCATGATGGGAAGTGTACACCTGGGTCTTGACTGACTTCATAGTGGTCATCTTGAGGTAGCCTCACCTTTTTGAGTGCAATCCCAAGAGAAAAGAACCCAGAGTTAGCAGTTCTAATTATTTCTCATTGTTATACCCTGTTATCTCCTACCTCCTGGCAAACTCTTTCATCTCCTCAAACTCTCCCTTCTGCTCACTGCAAGACAGCTACAGTGACTTCCTTCTTGTTCAGTGAAACACCATAAGGCAAACACCACTTCCACCACCCCTACCCCTGGGGCTAGAACTGCTAATCCTGGAAATACTCCAAGCCTTGCTCCTGGCTTCCAGCTGATCTCAAATGACACTTAAAAGATACACCTTTCCTGATCACCCTCCTCAAATAACACATACTGCTCTGCTCCCTTCCCCTCTGTTGAATTCTCTATCTCCTCAATCTGCCTGATTTATTTTTCTTCAGTTGATATCATTATTTGACATACATTTATTTCTCTATCTTCCCCAGTTATTACCCTCACTTTTTTCTTCCACGACAATCATTGCAATATGAAATTCATTTATTTTATGTGTTTATTCTCTCTTACCCCCTAGTTTATCCTCAATGCCTAGAACAATGCAGCAGTTACACAGTATTTGTTGATTAAATAAATGATTGAATCATGACTCTTAATATTCTCCATAGCTTAACAGTGGGAAATATCCCTATTACTTAAAACACAAATCCTAGCTTTTCAGCGAGACAGCTGAGAGCTCTTTATAACCAGGGTCAAAGCTTTTCATATCATCTCAACTTCTGCCGTATATTTATCCCTAGCCCATGCAGCATCTTTTCCACTCCTGAGGAGCATGGACTGCTCCCAGGGCTCACTCACCATTCTTCCCTTTGTTCAAGCTGTATCGTGCTTCCCAGTGTTTTCCTGATGAAATCTTACTCTTCCATATTAGCTTAATAAAGCTGCCATACCAAAGTACCACAGACTGGTGGCTTCAACAAGAGAGATTTATTGTCTCACCATTCTGCAGGCTATATGTCTGAAATCAGGTGTCAGTGGGGTTGGTTATTCCTGAGGGCTTCAAGGAAGAATTTGCTTCATGCTTCTCCCTCCTAGCTTTGGTGTTTTGCTGGCAGTCTTTGACATTCCTTGGCCTTTGTCTCATCTTCATGTGGTATTCTCCCAAATTTCTCCTTTTTTAACAGACACCAGTCTTCTGGATTAGGTTCCCATTCTACTCAGTATGACTTCATCTTAACTAATTGCATCTGCAATGGCCCTATTTCTAAATAAGGTCGCATTCTGAGGTACTGGGGATTAGAAATTCAATACACGGATTTAGGGGGACACAATTCACCTCATAGTACCTTCCTTCAAAGTCTAGAGAAAATACCGCCTTCTCCAAAATGCTTTTCTTGATACTTTTAGTTTGAGTCCCTTTTTCTTCTTTGTTCTCATCGTGCTGGATTTATATCCATGTTTTTCCTTTTATAATACTTATTTCACTAACTTACTCATTTACTCTTCAATACCTACTGGTGTGTAGGGGAGAATAACATTTTTTTTCTTCAACAATAGGGCCTTAGTTGGAATGGACCCCTATAATAAAAGACAGATCAGCAAGAGGAAAACAGTAGTTTAATTTCACATATACATGGAGACGACCAGGGAATAAGTAGTCCTCCAAAAGGAGACTTCGAATTTTAGCTTATGTAGCATCTTCAACAAGGAACAGCAAACTTTAGAGAAGTGATGAGACAAAGGAAAAGGGCTTTGAATTCTGGGGTTAGGAAACTGTGAGTAGAAAAATAAATGGCAGATAAAGGCTCATTAGTACAGCTTGTTCATGTAGATTCCTCTGGTATCTCTAGACGATAAGGGTCTAAAGTTGTCTTCAGTGATTGACTTATGTTCTCTGTGGTAGAAGGAGGGGGCAGAAAGTCTTCTGTCTTTGTAAATGTATGTCCTGCTTTTAGACAAATAGAGGGAGGGCAGAGAACTTTCCTGTATCTGTTTCTTTTTAATTGCCTTCAACTCAACAATCCTTCATATTTTGGGGGTGGCATTGTCGTGTCTCCTACAGATGTTTACTTTGTTCTGGGAACATAATGTAAATAAGACACACCCTCTGGCCTCATGGAGCTCCTAGACTAATCATAATGATTTTCATCTCTTGGAAGATATTCAATACATTTTGAATGAATTCAATAATTACCCCTTAACTTGCTTTTCTTTGGAGAAATGGATGGGTATTTGGAAGAACTGGGGAACAACAGAGATTTTAAGGCATTTAGGAGAGGCACGAAATAACAAGACATGTTTGAGACATTGCAAGTAGCTGAGAACACTTGGAACATGTTCCAAGTATGGAGAAAAGTGTGAGAGGTAATCAATCAGGAGTCATACCATGAGTGTCTTTTGGCATAATTAGGAAATTGAATGTGCCTGGATATTGAACACAATTCTTCTTGTTCTTTATAAATTTGTCTAAAATCCCAAAGCTGAGGGCAGTTTCTTTTAAGAGGTATAACACACACCTCATTAAGTCTTATCAAGAATAGTCCAAAACATCTTTTTCCTCTTCTCTCCACCCCTCCTTCTGGCTTATATAAAAATTCAGTTTGTTAAAGAGGAGATTAATAGAGGTGGTGAATCTTATGCTTGGGGGAAAAGTACTTTGCATTTCACATGCCTTTCCTTCTTCTTTCTAAGTCAAGAGGAGAGGGGAGGACTTAGAATGAGGGGAGAGAGAGAGAGAGAGGGAGAGAGAGAGAAAGAGAGAGAGAGAACAAGACATTCAGAGAGACTGAGGGTGCCTGCAAAGAAGCAAGGCCAGCATTTCACCCCTGAGTTGATGTTTGTTCAGCTGTAGAAGCTCTTACGTTCTTCCCAGTAGAGTTGCAAGAATGGAAGGCAGTGAGGGAATCCCTGGGAAATACACATGCACCTAGAGGTTGTATGTATTTCTTGACCAGAGGATCCTGAAGGTGGGAAGCTGAGTCAAGAGCTACACTAGGAGTAGGAGCGGCAAGGCTGGGAGTGAGGGTAGCAACAGGGCAGTTTCCTCTCTCAGCATTATTGTGGCCAAGTGTGCCTCCTAGATGGCCACCAAGAAAGAACTGCCTTCAGGGTAAGAATGCCTCAGGGACAAGACACAATGGATTGTGTTCCCGGGGCAGAAGTAGTTGCATGGGGATGGGAGCTGTGGAAGGGTCCAAAACAGACTCAGCAGAGAATACTTCACCCACTTTAAGAATTGTACAGTGTGGAAATGGCCCTAAAGAGCCCACAAGTGTGCTTCACAAGGAAGCCAGGACTTGAATGCAGCTGCTGTAAGATCACTGGTGGCTAAGAGAGAAGTTGATGCAGACCCATATAATTAAATGACTACCTCTTTTTTTCTTAGTCTTTTTTTTTCTTTTCTAGCTCAGATCTTAAAAGCTAGGGGCAAGAGATTGAGAGGGGGAATCACAGAAAAGAAAACCAGACCATGCTACCATATTGCTTCCTTGCTGCAGGAACCCCTAGCTTTAAATTGGATGGTAAACTAAAGTATTAATTTAGATTTAATTAATTAATTTAATTTGATTTAATTCTACATCTAGCTGTAAAATGATTGTACCTTCTGATTCAGTAAATTTAATAAGCCTGTTACACAGACTTTATCATATAGTGGATACAGAGTCACTACAGGTTTGAGGTCAAGGAATCATGTATTCAAGCTGTTAACACCAGTAAAATCCTATGCTTTGTTCCTAGCCCAATTATTACTTTCTCAGATGAGCCATTCCTTCCATCACCTTAGTCAATTTTCCCTATTTGTGACCCTTATAGTGATATTTGCCTCTAAATGCCTCTTTCTCATGATTGTTTGGAAGCTAATGAAAGTAGGAATTTCTCTTACCTTTTTCTTTTTTTGTTCTTTTATTCTACCAGTCCTTCCATAAAAACATAATAAATAAAAGAGGAAAATTGCATACATATTTTCTATGACTTTACTCTAATTTTCCTGAAAGTAGAGATTATAACCTATTTGTATTTATATCCTTGAATTTGTCTAGACTAGTACTCAACAGCCACTTGTTGAAATAAAATTAATTTTAAATTCTTTTTAGTGACTTTGCAATCTAATAATTCCCACATGACATCTGCAGCTTCTGGATGTTTCCTGTCCTCTATATTTTTCTGCTGGTTCTCATTCATGTTGTCTTATCTCTTCATGGGGTTGGTTATATCATTGGTTGTGTGCAGGACTTTGGTTTGAAAAAAACATTCATAGAAATAATTTGAGGCATAGAATAATATTATATTCCTCTAGGAGAATTTTTGTTTGCTTCTGTAGGTACCTGGGGGGTCATCAATAAAACAAGGATTTTTCTTAAGAGGGGTTCTCACTATGTCACTCAGACTGGAGTACAGTGGCATCATTTTGGCTCACTGCAACCTCAGCCTGCCAGGCTCAAGCGATCCTTCCACCACAACCTCCCGAGTAGATGAGACCACAGGTGTGCACCACCATGCCTGGCAATTTTTTGTTTTTAATTTTTTTGGTAGAAACTGAGATTTGCCACGCTGCCCAAGCCGATCTCAAACTCCTGAGCTAAGGTGATCCTCATGCCTCAGCCTCCCAAAGTGCTGGGATTACAGGCATGAGCCACTGCACCAGGCCAACAAGGATTATTTTAATCCAATTTCAGAGTGAGATTGTTCTGGGTAATCTGGGCCAGGCTACAGCTAGGGAGAAGGCTAGTTTACTTCTGGGTTACCTTTCCTCTTGAAGCATAGCCTTTTGAGTCCCAATCCAACATAAAGGTGGTTTACCAAACTCAGTGTTCAGCCCCGTACCCTTTTTAAGGTTGTGAAAACTCTGGTTAGTCTTAGCGGACTCATCTGGATCAGCAAAAGTTCCCAAGGCAAAACCAGCCCCGATTGCTGGGTTAACATCATTAGGGTAGGAGTCCCTTTCTTTTTCCAATATTGGCCTGATATTCCTCATTGTTCTGTTATCTATCTGATGTCCTCAAATGGATGATTTTTTATCTCTTGTCCGTATTTGCTAGTTGTCCTCAGTGACAGGGTTGCTCCAGATTACACAGTCCATCATTACTGGATGCTGAAGTCTTGAAAACCGCAATGTTGAACTGACTTATTGCTTTTTTTTCTAACTTTAAAAGAATGACCATTGACTTTGGCGGATTTTAAATTAGCCATAGCAGGAATCCTGGATTGTTGCCTGAGCACTGGATAACATTTTGAAAGCTACCAGGAAATGTTAATGAAATATCACATTCTATACCTCCGGAGTTCAGCCAAGTGCCTCCTCAATTTTAGACTGATACAGAATACATTTAAACTTTCATGCAAGTCAGTCTTAATTCCCTATGAATCTGCATCATTTTGACTACAATACAATGTAAGAATTAACCTTGTGATAATTTAAATTGTTTTTATAGCACCCACTCATCAAAACAACAGGGCTTGTGAAAAAGCAAAAAGAGAGAAATAGAACAATGATGGTTGGCAAATCAGACCCTAAGGACAAGACTTCTTTCTGTAGTGACTTTAAGATTATTTGTCCATTACAACTTATCCAAACATTTATTAGAACCCTGTGGTATGCCAGGTATGATAATGGATGCTACAGGCAGGAAGCAAAAATTTAAAAAGGAAGCCATGGTTCCTGTCCTCCCATTATAGTATGCATGCCTGGCAACTGCTTCACATACTATTACTCTAAAAACTTTCCAAACACAGTCAGAGAGAGTGTTTTATTTGTTCTACTGCCCAAACACATTTGCAGTGGGTCAAAAAATGGGAGCTTCATGGTAACAAGAGGTGATCATTTGCTCAAGGTGTAAGAGGGAAAGAGAGTGAGAAAGAGTTGACATGTTGGGAGGATAGTTTTTGGCTGTGCTGGTTGGGAATGGGGTGGGCAAGGAAACTGACAGGTACAGTGACCCTGAGTCTCAGCTTCTCTTTTAATATTTTCCCTTTGTGTTGCATGTCCACTCCCAGGATGAGACTCCATTTCTCCTACCTCACCTGTCTTCCGACTATGACCAAGCAAAGTACAGTGAGAGTTCTGCTCAGATGGATCAGCAACTCTCTGTAATTGGGCCAAAGTCAAGACACAGCACTGCTCTCACCAATTTTCTAGATCAGAGGCTTTATTTAAAGGCTGAGGGAGAACTGAAAAATTTCCAACTCAGTAGCCTTACTTACTCCCTAGACCCTTTCCAGGAATTGCTAACAATCCTAAAGAAAGGAACTACTAGGCCAAGCACATTTTCTAAGTACGAAAGAGAATTCGAAAATTAAGCAGACTAACAAAATGCTGTGAAAATTAATCAAGCTTCTCATATTAGTTTTTCCTAAGTCTTTTTGTTTGTTTGTTTGTTTTTGTTTTTGTTTTCTGAGACTGAGTCTCGCTCTGTCACCAGGCTGGAGTGCAGCGGCATGATCTCGGCTCACTGCAACCTCCGACTCCCTGGTTCAAGTGATTCTCCTGCCTCAGCTTCCTGAGTAGCTGGAATTTTCCTAAGTCTTAAAACCAGAGCTGTGACTATGAGTCATAATGTCGCACCGTCTTCTCCTTCTCTGTTGTAAATCATTCAACCAAAACTACACACTTTGGTGAAGTTCAAATATTTATGAATAAGCTGGCTGAACAAACCCACCTTGGAGCTTGGATGTGAAAGCTAAAGACAAACATGTCAAGATTGCATTTGACAGAGTTAGGAGATACGAAGTTCAAAGGTTACAAATGTGAAACATTTGAGAATTAAAGGGTCAAAAAATGAAAGTAAATGCAACTGCATGAAGACTGCAGTAATTCATATGTCCTGGAGAAGTTAATCTGATACTAGCAGTCATAATTGTAAAATTGTACTGTTTTTACTGTTCATTTTCTTTTACGTTATTTAGTTAATTAATTAATTAAGCTTGGTTGTTCAATTAAATTTTAATTAATACAGTAATTAGAACTAGGCAAACAAAGCCCTGCTTACCAGCAGTCCTTTGGAACCTGCTTTGATGAACAGATCAAAATGATTTACAATTAGGTGTCAATTATTTATATGCAAATTATATTGTTAAAGAGCCTGAGGGCATCTTGAAAAGTTTATTTTCAAGAACTTTAAACTTTCTTTCTACCTATAATCTTATTTACATATGTGAATTTTCTTATCTTGATAGATATTCACGGAGAGTATAACACGACTATAAAACAGTATTTCTCTGCTTTTACAAATTCTAAGCCTATGGCTAGTGAATTAGTAATGTTTTCTTATGTTTTGTTTGGTTTAGTACCTCTGATAGGAGCTCATCAGTGGAGAGCATGGTGTCTATTCACAAGAATCAAAAGGACTAAATTCAGAGTTTTATTATTATTTTTTTTTTTTTAGAGAAAATGTGTCTTAAACAGATTGGCTGATTTATTCTTTCCCTTCCCTTTCCCCTTCCCTGCCTCCCTCTATCCCTTCTCTTTTTACTGCTACTTTGCAAGAAGTTTCTGGATCTTTATGTTTATTTGTACATGGGGACACACTGATCAAGTGTTTGTTAAATGTAATGTTCATCAAAGATACTTTACATTTACATAGAACTTGCATGAATATTTTCTCTTTTAATCCTCACAATTCTTCTAAGATGTTTACAAAAAAACTATTTTTTCCCTTTTACAGATGGGAAACTAAGTCTAAGAAAAGCAAAATATTAGACTCAAGATCAGCAGTTAGTAAGTAATGGAGTCGCTATTATTATAACACACTCTCTGATATTGACCAATTTTTGTGCCATAAAATCAAAGTAAAATATTAATATCTATGAAATGCTTTATGGTTATGATACACAAGCATGTGGCAGAACCTGAACTATGAGCAAATATTCTGTTTGTCTGTCTTCTAAAGCTAAGAGAACACCACCCTCTCTCCACGTCAGGTAAACTTAGACCCCCCCACCAGTTTTGCTCTCCAAACAAGGAGTCCTCTGAAATCCAATCTGCAACACTCGGAATATTTTAAACGGTCTTCTCACTCACTAACTTTGCTGCAAATGCCCTTTTTGGCCCTGGGTCAAGACTACTTTTTATGTTTCCTATAAGACCTGGGTCCTGATCTAATGTTTTTTCCAGGAAACTAGACAAAAGGGTCACGCAATCTGGATGTAACTGTGACTTGTGATGTTAGTTAATGTACCTATGTTGAACCAGAGTCACCTTGCCCATTATAATTTTACATTTGTAGTTGTGTAAATGCCCAGAAATAGCATTTTTCATTTTTAAAATGTCTAAAGCAATTTTCTTTAATAAGCACATAATCTCTACATCTCTTCCTGTAACCTTTCTGAAAACATTAAAATTTTCTAACTGGATAGATTTATGAATTTTAAAAAATGATCAGTAGGACAACACGTCCTCCATTAACCTTGGACAAAAGTGGCTCATCCATTTAAGAAGAAAAACCAACAACAACATTCCATGGAAATATTTATGAAAAATCAAATACAGTCACTACTGAAAAGCTGATAAAGAAAATAAGGCATATGAAGCAAAAATGATCTACTAATATATATATGTACATGTAAGTAAAATATATGTAAACATGTGCCTATATGGTAAAATATAAAATGTTGAAAATATGCCTACATGTAATTAGTTTTTTCACAAATAACATATATACGTACACCAGAAATACTCTACCTTGTTCTTCCTTAGGTAGAGAAAAAATAAAATAAAATAAAAAAATATATATATATAAAAATAAATATATATATATATATATATGAGAGAGAGAGAGAGAGACTGATTTACTTTGTCACAGATTAGCTGAAGATGAAATGTTTTGAGTGAGGCTCCTACCTGTTTTACTGTTATATTTACATTTTGTCCTCTCTCTGCAATCGGCCAAAGCCCTAGTAGAAATGGGCACAGGAACTGAAATATATGACAGAATCCTGAAATTGCATTGACAATTACTGGATGTAGGCTGCTGCACATGTTATACTGACATCAATTACAATTACATTACAATTAAATAACCTTACTACATTGGAGTATGGGAATATGTTGCCAACTTAGAGTTCCTGCCTCATCCCTATCCCACCCTATATAGTCACATTCAACTGACAGAAGCTGAAGAAGGGTAAAATCCAATCTGAGTTTCTGATATAAGGCTACAGATGAGGTTATTGTTTATTTATTATTTATAATTTTATAATTTATTATACATAATATTAAAACTAAATAATATTATTATAAATACATTTCTTTGGATCTTATACCTACTTTTACATTCAAGCTCCCTAACCTTTGCAATGTTCACCACCAAGTATTTCCACAAAACCTAAAAGGGTGCCTAACGTGTTCTTATAAACAGTTATGCCCTTTTGGGACTCTGCTATTGCTCCATTAGCTTTCAAAGATTCCCTTGGGCACCATAGTCTTCTAGTCGGCTCTCCCACTGCTCCCCCAGGCATCACAGAGTATGTGCTCAAGTCTCATAGTGGATAAATAGGGAAAGGTAGCATGCCTTTCTTCCCTTTGTGTTATAATTTGTCAGAGAGATCACCAAGCAGCACTGCCTCTACACCAACATTTTCAGAGCTTTTGTGTAAAACTGCTCTTTTTATTTTAGTTAAATTTTTCTCATTCTAGACAAGCATCTGGGTGAGACATGTATTTGAGTGACAGCCACTCTGTTGTGCTGAAATTTCTTATTCCCTTTCAATGATAGAGACTTTGTTATAAATGTGCCATGCCTGGTTCCTTCTTCCCTTTAGGTGAACTCTTTTTCAAGGAGGCTTCTCAGTCCCTGTGAAAAGAGACTTGAGTTAGGGTCATACCAAAGTTTTCTAGATGAATCAGAATGTCAGCAGAAAGCATAGATTGTACTAAAGATGAAATCCTTGCTGCAGAAGTAAGAACACATTTATAGACTAGCAGAACTTAAAGGTCAGTTGATACTCTGAAGTTCCATTCAAAAAATGAGAAAACTAATCATAAATTCAAAGGAAAGCAACTTAACGCACAAAATTCATTTGAGTAAAGGAGCCTGAGTCAATGCTATGTATCAAGAGTCTTCTTGAAGTTTCAAAATTGACCAAAAACAAAAAAACAAAAAAAAAATTGAGGAAGACAATTCTGGAGATGGAAGTTTGGTTTTACTACCTATTTGTCATTAAATCTCTTAGATCTTTAATTTTCCCAGCTGTGAAATGGAAAGTCCTAACAGAAAATGAAGAAAATTGTGGACTTAGGTGTTATACTCCTCCTCCTTGGATAAAAAACCATGTAATATTTTTCACCTTCTTTTAAATTGGTGTATATATATATACATATATATAGAGTGAGATTTTAAAAATCTTTTGTAGAACACTCTTTGTAATGCATGAATATCACGAGCAGGTTATTTAATATTTTACAATTGCATCACTTCTATAAATTAGGATAAGACAGCCTGGATAGAGGCTCCTTTTGATGTGAGTCCTCCTAACCTAGTTGCAGTTTTCTCAGGGTTGTTCAGGGGCCAGGCCTGGATAGAAAGGGGGAAGAAAGGGTCCCATCAGTGCTGGCTGCATCATATTGAATTTTTCTTTCCTTTCTCTTGGGGCTTTAATGGTACCCTACAACAGTGGGGGAAAGGGAAGAGTGAAATTATTTGTACATGCTAAGCACTATGAGAAGTTTTGCCCTTAAGCACTGAATTTCTCAGTCTGACTAAGAAGAATGAAGAATTAAAGTGAAAGTGCATGACTTCCCTCAGAGTTCCCTGAGCTCTTTCCCTAGAACCCAAACTTTACTCTCATTATTGACTTGCTGAGATGATTTGGCTGTGTACATTGTAAAGAACTGTATGAATATTGTTAGAGCAGTCATCACATGAGGCAAAATTCAGAGCTGATTCATTAAGCAGCATTTACTGCTAGTACTAAAGACAAAAGTCCCAATGAACACTGAAGTTATCTATTAGGGATGCAAGCCTTTGACCCAGTACACCAGCCTGGAACTAAAAATTAAAATTTCAACAATAGAATCAATTCCTTTCTTAGCAGATAACCTTAATTAATTCCATATAATTTCAGGAGTCTTTGGGGGGATATTTCTTGGCTGACATGTCCTATTTTCCATTGGCATAATGACTTGCTACCATAGAAGCCAGAGGTGAATAAAGTCACAAAGATAAGATGTCCTCCCCTGTGGTATCTCCATTCCAGATGTCACTGTTCTGGTTTGCTGCTGGGGCTCTGGGTCCACACTGAGCTCCAACAGGAATGGCAAATTGGAAACCCTCGTTTGCTGTCCTGTGGTTGGCACTCCTCCCAGACTACAGAGAAGAGTTGCCTTCTACTCCAGCTGTCTCCACAGATCACAGTAAAATAGCTCTTTTGGGTGCCTTTGGATTTTTTGATATAGTCCCTTCTCCTTTCAGGGACAGGGGTGAGAAACTTTGTGTTCCATGCAAAATTGTTCTTCCCTTTTGTAATTAGTTTACTCCCTAAAATGGTCCATTTCCCTTTGTTCAAACTTATGAACCTCAGTCCTTTATTCTTTAGATTAACTTCACCCACTTCAGGTCCATACCCTCAGCAAATAAGCTGATGGCATACCTATTTCCGTTCGTCTTCTAGAAGTATTTAGTCAAGTCTGAATTCAAGTGAAATAAAAAAGACATATGCTGCCAAATGGAGTTCTCCTGCTTTAAGAATAATATCCTAGCCATAAAGTATTTGCAGTGACACATAGATTCTACACTTCACAGTATTTTTTAAAGGAAAGTATGCAACTAGTTGTCTGAAAAGGTATATTTATTTTTGGTTAGAAATGAGATGGAGCGGAATCTGTGATTCAATCAGTGGACTATAAACTGAATTTCTACTAAAACTTCAGCATTTCATCCCTCAGGTAATGTTCTTTAAAGAAAACATCACATCTCAAAAAAGTATCTCATCTGTGCATCGTTGCTCATTTATTCAGAAATTGCTAGTGAATATCAATTATGCATGTGTCAGTCAGTGTTCCAGTTTCTGGCTTATGGCAATGAACAAGATGACAAAGTCCTGGCCCTTAAGGAATTAAAACAAGATGGCGACGTCCTGGCTCTTACAGAGTTAAATAAAGAAATAAGAGCAATCCAGATGGCACTACATGCTATATATTATGTTGGCTTGGGCTGCCATAACAAAATACCACAGACTGGCTGGCTTAAACAAGATAAATTTATTTCTCATAGTTCTAGAGACTGGAAAATCCAAGATCAAGTTTCTGCCAGAGTTCAGCTCTGGTGAGGTCTGTCTTCCTGGTTTGCAGATCAGTGTCTCCCTGTGTGTCCTCACATAGTAGAGAGAGAACAAACTCTATAGTCCCTCACTATAAGGACACTAATTCCAACATGAAATCCCTACCCTCATTCTCTCATCTCAGTATAATTACCTACCAAATACCCCATCTCCAAATACTATTACATTAGTAGTTAGAGCTTTAACATATGCATCTTGAGAGGACACAATTCAGTCCATAGCAGAAATAAATAGGGTGATGTAATAGAGAGTACTGGGGTAGATGAGAAACTTTAGGAATATAGAGAACTCTCTGAGGAAGAGCTAGCTGAGCTGAGAGATGAGAGCTGAGAAAGTAGCAGTCTTGTGTGATGCTTAGGTTGAAATCGTTTCAGATGCAGGAACGGCAAATGCAAAAGCCTCAAATATCTAAAGAGCATAGAAGGCAGATGTGGCTTAAGATAAAGGAGAAAGAGATAATGTCAGCTTGGACTAGTATAGTGGCTCTGGAGATACAGGAAAGTGGATGAATCAGAAACATAGAACTATAAGAACTTACAGATTCGATGTGAAAGATGAGAAAAGGATGGAATCAAGATCATTCCTGGGCAATTGGATGTACCGTTTACCGTTTCCTATAATTGAGGAAAGTAAAAGCAACTCCTTATAAATTCATAAAATTGATAAACCATTGACACAAATGACCTCATAAAGATACCAGTATTGATCATCCTGGAATATAATAAAATTATCTTCAAAATAAGTTCTTATCCAGAATCAGTCTCAGAGACTTCAAAGCTGGTAATATGGAAACCAAAAGATGGAACTGACCAAAATCAAGTAACAGATCATGAATTAACATGTTACATTTGGATTTGCCTTCTCATTGTTTATTTCACTTCACTTTTATGATTATCTGTGCCTGTGAGAAATTATTTTCTGTGTGAAAATAATAATGAATAATAAAATAACTAATATTTATGTAGTGCTTACTATATTCTACTTTTTAGATGCTTCATGTGTATGAACCAAGTTAATTAACAAATTAAATTTACTAATTTATTTCTTATAGCAGTGCTATCAGGAGGTCCATAGTACAGGTAGTAAAACTGAAGCACAACCAACTAAAATGATCTTCATGAGATATCATAACTATTAAGTGGACAAAACCAACATGCAAGCCCAGCAATCTGAAAACATCGTTCATGCTTTTATCCATCTCAGTATAATATTCCTCATTCATGATTAGGAAGGCCAAGGAAGATGGGACAATGCTAACTTAATGGGTTAAATACACTTGCCTGTAGGACTAATGATTTTGTAAGAAAACAGTTGTAAAGATACCCTTATGTACCAGATAGACCCAAAGAAAACATAACTTTCAAGGGTTTTAAGGTCTTAATAACACAATAAGGATTTTTTTTTTCCAGATCAATCCAATGAGCTAGCCATGAGAGAAATCTAGTCTATACTGTGGTTTCTCTTCTAAAATTTGAAAATCTGTCGCCATTGTCCTCTAGAAGAGATTGTGCCCATTGCACTATGAGCTTTAAAATTCATGCCAGTTAATAAAAGTTGCCTATTTGTGAGCCATAAACAGATATATTGCAATAAATATTGTGATCTGACAAATCAAGAACAAAAAAACCACAATTTATTTCTTCACTGAAGAATAATTCATTGACTTTCCACCATGTACCAGCCACTCTCCTAGGCACTGGGGCCTCTCACAGTTTTACTTGCTCCTTAATGGACAAAAGGCTTAGTTTTCTGTTTTAGAAACAGAGAAAGATAAATCCTTTATTGTGACATTTTAGACCCAAAAGTTGCTTCCTAGTCACTTAATTTTTTTTTTTTTTTTTTTGCATCATGACACTGCTTCTTTTCTAATGAGTAGTACATCAATGCCTCTGAAATGATCTGTTTTTAGTGATTTTCTGGAAGAATATGTTTTCAAAGACATCATCTATTTGCAGAGAAGGAGGCACTATTAATAGTTAGCATGCTAGTCCAGCATTGCACTTAATGACAAAATAACCTGAGATGAGTTTTGGGACACAAACGTTTAAATGTTTTATATAATGGCAACTTGCTTTGTTTTCTGAGTGGTGCTTTCTAATTAGTTCTATGTGTTGTCAAAACTTTTCCAACATCTCATTTTTATAGCATAGTAACATTGGCCTACTTCTTCCTGAAATTGTACCTTTGCTAGTTTCCTCAACAGATTGTATGGTGTGAAGGAAACCAATTGCTCATTTTTAACATCAGGTGAGATGGATAAGCCCAGAAGAGTTTTAGTCAAGTTTTTCATCCTCCTGACAAGGAAACACACGTTCTTCTTGTTCCAAGCTGCACAGTTTACAAGCAGCAATTGACGGTTTGGCAGAACTTCCTGAAGTCAGATCTGTCACAGTGGCTCCTTAAAGTCTTACTGAATGTGCTGTGAGTGTATCTATAACCACCCTTTTCTGCCAAGTTTAATTCCGTAAGAGCTTTCTATCCTTGAATGTGCTCAATAAATGTTAAGGCTGGTTAAGTAACTGGAAGAAAGCTGTTAATCACCTCTAAAGCCAGATGGTGATGTTTGAACTAGTCTGAACAATTTCTGTATGCTGAAAGGTACAAGTTTAGTGTGATTGTTTTTTTTTTTTTTCATTCTAAATACCTATCAAAGGTAGCATGGACTATGTTTTAGTCCATTTGTGTTGCTATAACAGGATACTTGAGACAGGGTAATTTATAAAGAAACGAGTCTATTTGCCTCATGATTCTGGTGGCTGGAAAGTCAAAGAGCATGGTGCCAGCATCTGCTGGACCTCTGGTGAGGGCTTTCCTGTTGCATCATAACATGACCAAAGGTCAAAGGAGAAGTGGCATGTATGTAACAGGACCAAACAGAAGGGCGAACGTCACTTGATAACAATCAGTTCTCACCGGAATTAATCAATTCCTGAAAGGGCAATAACCCACCCACTTCTGAGAGATGACATTAATCTATTCATGAGGGATCTGCCCCCCAAACCCAAATAACCACACCTCCTAGCACTGCCACACTGGGAATAAACTTTCAACATGATTTTTGGCGGGGACAAGCCACATTCAAATCATAGCAAACTGTAACCTACTTTATTTTGCTGACCTTTAGAGAAGGAAATGGTGGCAAGCTGATTTATTCAGAGCTGGAAGTCACTTTTGTGCCCTTGAACATAATTAATTCATACATTCTTATGGGTTTATGGCTATTGCTACTTTTTAGAACACACTAGTGGAAAATTACCTGAACAAAACTCTGTATTTTTATACTACTTATTATAGTAGGATACATCTTTATTAAAAATATGACTCTTACAGAGAAATAGTAAGAATAGTCATGATCTGGAATGTCATTCAAATGAACACTGCTGGGAATAAGCAAATCCAAGAAGAACCAGACTTTACTTCTTGGTTTCACTGCCCACTCACACCTTCCCAAGAAGAATGCCATCTATGTTTCCATACTACCTTTTTTTTTTTCTAAAATTTCTAGAGCTTTTTCATTTTAACCATGTACCTATCCCTTCCCACTAAACTCTTCTTGTTTAGGAGTACAGACATTAAACTGTTTTAATAATCATTTATAGAATGTTTTACATCTTCTAAAGAATATCTGAAAAATGCAACAATGTTTTTATATTTTTCATTTGTTTTTTATTTTTAACTTTTGTGGGTACATGGTAAGCATATAAATTTATGGGGCACATGAGATATTTTGATATAAGAATATAATGTGCAATAGTCACATTGAGAAAATGGGGTAGTCAGCACCTCTAGAATCTTATCATTTCTTTGTGTTACAAATGTTACAATTATACTCTTGTAGTTATTTTTATTTTTATTAATTTTAAGCTATGGCATTTGATTTTTTTTTTCAGCTTATATTTTAGATTCAGGGGGTATATGTGCAGATATGTTACCTGGATATATTGCATGATGCTGAGGTTTAGGGTATAAATGATCCTGTCACCGAGGTAGTAGCATACTACTCAACAGTTAGTTTTTCAACCCTGCCCCACTTCGTGTCTTCTCACTCTAGTAGTTCCCAGTGTCTATTGCTGTCATGGTTATATCCATGAGTATCCATTGTTTAGCTTCCACTTCTTATAAGTGAGAACATGTGGTACTTGGTTTTCTGATCCTGTGCTAATTGGCTTAGGATAATGGCCTCTAGCTATATCCATGTTGCTGCAAAGGACATGAATCTGTTCTTTTTGGTGGCTGTGTAGTATTCCATGGTGTATATGTACCACATTTTCTTTGCCCAATCCACCACTGATGGGCACCTAGGATGATTCCATGTCCTTGCTATTGTGAATACTGCTGCAATGAGCATGCGAGTGCATGTGTCTTTTTGGTAGAATGATTGGTTTTCTTTTGGATATATACCCAGTAATGGGATTGCTGGGCAAATGGTAGTTCTGTTTTAAGTTCTTTGAGAAATCTCCAGATTGCTTTCCACAGTGGCTGAACTAATTTACATTCCCACCAGGAGTGTATAAACATTCCATTGTCTACACAGCATCCCTAGTAGGTGTGACTATAGAGAATGTCGGGTAGGCTCTTTTGACTTTACTTCTATAGGCCTATGCATTTCTCTCAGGTACAGATTTATGGTACAAGCATGGTGCCAGCATCTTGGCTTCTGATGAGGCCTCAGGGAGGCTCATGGCAGAAGGTGAAGAGGAAAGCAGGCATGTCACATGGTGAGAGAGGAAGCAAGAGAGATGAGAGATGTCTCAGACTCTTTAACAATCAGATCTCATTGCAACTCATTAGCATGGGGAGGGCACGAAGTCATTCATGAGGGATCTGTTTCATGACCCAAACACCTCCTACCATGCCTCACCTCCAACCTCACAATATTAGGGATCACATTTCAATATGAGATTTGGCGGGAACATCCAAACTATATCAACCATCGTCTGATATTGGGGACAAATGTTATTTTGCCAAATTCTTCACTTTTAGAGAAACCTAAAGGTAGAAAGGAGGTTCAACCAGCCTTAACAGGGATTCAAAAGCAAGGAGGCATGAGGGAGCAAAAACGCATGCATTTCCATATTCCAGATGAATGTTAGGGGAGGTAGCTGTACTGGAGCTATTTTGATGTGACCAGTAGCAAAGGGTCAGGGACAGGAGCTTAGGGAGAATCACAGGAGTCAGTTGAGAGTGCACAATGCATGTCAGTCCCTGGGCTCTGCATCCAGATCTCCTGAAAGATCTTCGCCAGTCATCTCTTCTATGTGAGCTCTCTATGCCCAGCATTGGTATACTGCTTTCTCTTTCTTTCAATCTCCTATCCTTTGTCTCTCCTCCCCAAATGATATCCTTCCTAACCTTCCAAATTCTCTTGAATTGCTTAAGGAGCACAGGTTAACTCTCTGCCTTTCTTCTTACCCATGCCCGGTAAGTTACTTCTAGATTCAGAACCCCTTAATATCTGTTAAAAAGTGCAGAACATAGCAACTCATTTTTATTTACTGTCAATTTATACCATTTATTCAAAATTATTTGATGATACTTTCAAGAAAAAAGTTATAAAAAGAAGACAATCCCTTACATTTCAGAAATAAAGGAATTCAGTGTTATCAGTTACCCAAGATGATTTGATTACCATAATTAGGTCTTAAATTGAGCTGAATTAAATTTCCTGGCAGTAAAGAAAAGAAAGAAGATAAGATGTGAGTTATGAAGCATTGACTTTCTGGCAGAAGAAAATATTCAAATTTGTTAGTAGAGAAACTTCTTTCATAAACTAAATCCAAACATGAATTTATTGTATGAGTCATTAAATAAGATGCTATGACTTTCAAAAGATGCTTAAGTACTGCTAGTTTGCATCAACATTACTGCAGCTGGAGGCCATTATCCTAAGTGAAATAATTCAGAAACAGAAAATGAAATACCGCATGTCCTCACTTATAAGTGAGAGCTAAACACTGGGTACACACATGGATATAAAGATGGAAACTCTAGACACTGAGACTCCAAAAGTTGAGAGGGAGGAAAGGATGGGGGCAAGGGTTGAAAAACTGCCTATGGGATACTACCTTCACTATTTGGATGAAGGGTTCCCTAAAGGCCAAATCCCGGCATTGTATAATACACCCATGTAACAAACCTGCACATATACACCTGAATCTATAGTTTTAATAGATAAATAATGCTGTAAGCATGGATGGCTCTTGAACTGATGCTCTGTAAAGCCTGAGGACATTATATCACATTGTAATGGCAATTCTGTGGAATAGTGGAAAGCACATTGGAACTAGGATTCAAAGGTCTGGATTTGAATCCTGGTCCTACAACTTTTGGGGACTTTGTAAAAGTTTACTGAGTTCTCTGAGCAACATTTTTCTTATCTATAAAGAGTAATACCTGCTCTAAGTCTGTTTGTGGAAATTAAATTAATTAATAGACACAAAATTGTATAAATTTGTCTGGCTCAAGCTAGAAGATTAAATGTTTTTAAAATTTTAATCTGGCTGGGCCCAGTGGCTGACGCCTGTAATCCCAGCACGTTGGGAGGCCGAGCGGGGCGGATCACGAGGTCAGGAAATTGAGACCATCCTGGCCAACATCGTGAAACCCCGTCTCTACTAAAAATACAAAAAAATTAGCCGTGCATAGTGGCGGGTGCCTGTAGTCCCAGCTACTAGGGAGGCTGAGGCAGGAGAATGGCTTGAACCTGGGGGGCGGAGCTTGCAGTGAGCAGAGATCGTGCTACTTCACTCCAGCCTCGGCAACAGAGCGAGACTCCGTCTCAAAAAAAAAAAAAAAAAATTAATCTGAGAATAAGGAAAGTACAACCACCAATACATTTCTCACAGCATTTAGTTTTATTTTTGTGTTTGGCATACATAATTTTCTTCTCTCAGAAATCTTATTCCCATTTTAGAGAGAGAAAGTGAGGCTGTAGAATCCTGGATTGAGTTTGGCCCATAGATACCCATAGACCCTTTAAAAAACAAAACAAAACAATATAAAACAAAACAACAGTGGTATCATTCTGCTTGACTGTTCTTTGAGGACCTGCTGGCATCCTTGTCTTCTAAGGCATTTCAGTTCCATAGTGGGCTAAGCATGGTCCTTCACTGAAGTGGGGAGAGCAGTTGGCTTTATACCTTGATAGGCAGCAAAGCAGAGTTTTTTCCTGGAGCCCCAATAGGGAACTGACAATTTTCCAAATTAGCCCACAAGAAGAGAAACTGCTACATCTTCACCAGCACCCAAGGGAATGCTGATGTTCCAGGAGTATCAGAAGCACATTTTGAGCCCCAGTGATAAATCTATGGGTGGGCAACAAAGTAGAATAATTCCTCTAAGGGAACCCAAGTGTCTTTAAAAACATTCAATTATAACTCCGCAAAGGACTGATCTTCAACGTAACACATTTAATAAATTAAGTTTTAAAAAGAATTATCACTATTAAGGCTCAAATTTGAAGTCTAAATGATTAAATGGAAGAAATATTTGAAAATATCAAGAAAAAGATACAAACAGATAAAACCATCGTGGAACATATAAAAAGCTTAGGATGCAGCTCCAATAGACGTAACTTACAAATAATGAGAATTTCAAACGAAGAAAAAGGAATATATGTAAGAGAGGCTATAATTTTTGTAAAGAGAAGGACATTTATTTAAGTTAAAGGGTAACTGGAATCTGAATCTGCAGGTTAGAAGGTTTGCTGGAATCCAGAGAGAAATAAATTAAAAAGAAAGACACAAAACTAGGCTTATCTAGATAACATTTCTGAACTCTAAGAATAAGAGGAAAAACACTTACAAATTACCAGGAGGAATAAAAGTGACTTACAAAGGAAAAACAGTTTTGTATCAGAGCTTTCAGTAGTGACAATAAAAGCTAGATACTAAAAAAAACCCTACAGACTGATGGAAAAAAAGAACTGCAGCCTAAGAATCTCATATCTTGGAATAATATTCTTTATCAGTTAGGATGAAAGATATCTGAGAACATGCAAGAATTCACATAATATCTATGCTGCTATCTTGTCTGAGCAAAACACTTATTTGCGAGGAATCACTTATGAGAAATTATGTCTGAGAAAAACACTCATATTATGAAAAAGACATACTGAATGAATTGGAACAGAAACTTCACTATCAGCAGTAGCAGGAAATGAGAGACATTGGTTACATGCCAGTAATTCTGCTCCTTGTATAGTTAAATTTAAATGGATAACATAATGATAGAGTGATTGGGACTATGCAAAATGAATGCTAAATAATAGTTAGAAAGAAGAGATGCGCAGCAATCAGGACAATCTCTAAGAGATTGGGTCGCTCAGGGCACCTCAGCCAGGTGTGGTGGGGAGAATAATGCAAACCCCCAAAAGAAGTCCACAGCCTATTTCCAGGAACTTATGAAGATGCTATGTTATGTGACAAAGGGACTTTGCAAATGTGACTAAATAATGAACTGGAGATGGGGAGATTATGTTTGATTATTTGTGTGGGGTGAGTCTTATCATATGAGTTCTTAAAGGCATAGAAACTTTCCCAAATATGGTCAGTGGGAAATTTGACTACAGAAGTGCGATAAAAATGGTGAAATGTTTCTGGCTTTGTAAAAGAAGTAAGAAGTATGAGCCAATGAATGCGGGAGGCCTCTAGAAACTGAAAAAAGCAAGGAAACAAATGCTCCCTTAGAGCTCCAGAAACATATGCCTACTGACATCCCGATTTTAAACCAGTGAAATCCATGTTGAACCCTCGCCAACAGAGCTCTAAAATAATAAGGATGCTTTGTTTTAAGTCACTAAGTTTGTGTTATTTGTTGCAGCAGTAGTAGGAAATTAATACTGAGTATTGCCCACTCAAGCAAGCTACACATGAAAGGAGACAACACTGTTGTTGATAACACTATGTGTAACTAGTCTAATATGTTCTACTGAAAGACAGAAATGGCCACCTGGGTTAAAAAATACATATATATATATA
>NW_012100953.1:0-1236 GCF_000951045.1 Mandrillus leucophaeus | reverse complement strand
ACTTTGGGAGGCTGAGGCGGGTGGATCACGAGGTCAGGAGATCAAGACCATCCTGGCTAACACGGTGAAACCCCGTCTCTACTAAAAATACAAAAAATTAGCCGGGGATAAGTGGTGGGCGCCTGTAGTCCCAGCTACTCGGGAGGCTGAGGCAGGAGAATGGCATGAATATGGGAGGCGGAGCTTGCAGTGAGCTGAGATCGGGGCACTGCACTCCAGCCTGGGCTACAGAGCAAGACTCTGTCTCAAAAAAAAAAAGAAAAGAAAAAGCAAAGAAAAAAGATTTTATAAACACTTGTCAAAAGTCCAAATAGGCTTAAGGTAAGGTTTTATAAATATTCATCAAAAATCAAAGAGGCTTAAGGATGATGGGTAACACAAGGAGGCACATCAAAATAACTTATAACAATAAGTAAAAACAAACCAGACTTGTTTACCTCTGAAATGATCAAAACTTTCTCTGAGAAAGAACAAGAAACTCAATAACCAGTCTGTGAGAAACAAGCAATCTATTCTCTCTGCTTAGTACTGTGATTTTTTCAATTATTTCCATGGATGCTTTTTTTTTCTTTTTTTTGTGGGATGAAGTCTCACTGTCATCCAGGCTGGAGTGCAGTGGTGCAATCTTAGCTTACTGCAACCTCCGCCTCTTGAGTAGCTGTGACTAGAGGCATGTGCCATCATGCCCAGCCAATCTTTTTTTTTGTATTTTCAGTACAGAGGGGGTTTTCCCCATGTTGGCCAGGCTGGTCTTGAACTCCTGATCTCAAGTGATCCGCCTGCTCAGCCTCCCAAAGTGTTGGGATTACAGGCCTAAGCCACCGCGACTAGTCCATGGATGCTACGTTTTTATTTTTATTTTTTGAGATGGAGTCTCGCTCTGTTGCCCAGGCTGGAGTGCAGTGGTGTGATCTCAGCTCACTACAGCCTCCGCCTCCCGAGTTCAAGCGATTCTCCTGCCTCAGCCTCCTGAGACCCTGGGATTACAGGCACATGCCACCACGCCTGGCTAATTTTTGTATTTTTAGTAGAGACAGGGTTTCACCATGTTGGTCAGTCTGGTCTTGAACTCCTGACCTCGTGATCCACCTACCTCGGCCTCCAAAAGTGCTGGGATTACAGGCCTGAGCCACTGCGCCCGGCCCATGGATGCTATTTATAGCACTAAATTGGTACAAGTAGCTTATGGCTCAGACATGTAATCTAGACAGAACAAGGGCAATGAATACTAAATTT
>NW_012100951.1:0-1308 GCF_000951045.1 Mandrillus leucophaeus | reverse complement strand
GCCACTCGAAAGACTGAGCCAGGTGGATCGCTTTAGCCTAAGGAGTTCAAGGTCAGCCTGTTTAGTGAGACCTCATCTCAAAAAAATAAAATAAAATAAAATAAATAAAAATTAAATTAAATTAAATTAAATAAAAAAAGAAAAAGAAAAGTAGGTGGGAAGAAGGCAACAACAAAATACTGGAAGCTAGGAAGCAAATGAAAGTGTGGGGGGTAAAAATCAACTGTATCTTCAAAATGCTGAAAGAAAACACTTGTCAACCCAGAATGTGTATCTAACAAATACATCCTTTCAGGTAAACAAAAAGAACTGATCAACACATGTGCACAAAACGAATTATTAGAAGGTGTTCTTCAGTCAATAAGAAAATAATCCTAATAGAAGAATGGAGATTAGGAAGGAACGAAGGAAAATCAAATGATAAATGTTTAGGTAAATCTAAACACGTGATTCTCAACTGAGGCGCAGGTTACATTTGGTAATGCCTGGAAATATTTTTGGTTGTCACAACTAGGAGGAAGGTACTAATGGTAACTAGTGGGCAGAGGCCACGGATTGCTGAGCAATAGCTTATAATATACAGGGCAGCTCCCCACACACACACAAAAAATTATCTGGCGCAAAATTTTTTTTTTCTTTTTTTTTTCTTTTTTTTCTGAGACTGAGTCTCGCTCTGTCACCCAGGCTGGAGTGCAGAGGCACGATCTCAGCTTGCTGCAACCTCCGCCTCTCGGGTTCAAGCAATTCTCCTACCTCAGCCACCTGAGTAGCTGGGACTACACGCACCCGCCACCACACCCAGTTAATTTTTTGTATTTTTAGTAGAGACAGGGTTTCACATGTTAGCCAGGATGGTCTCGATCTCTTGACCTTGTGATCCACCCACCTCGGCCTCCCAAAGTCCTGGGATTACAGGTGTGAGCCACCGTGCCTGGCCTCTGGTGCAAAATGTTAATAGTGATGAGGATGAAAAATCTTATCTAAATGAACTTTGACAAAATAATCATAATATTTTGAGGGTTTAAAAATACATATATAATTAAAACAGAGAACTGAAATAGAATACATACTGGGATGGCGTAAATGGAGTTGAAGTTCATCCTGGTTCTTGTATTGTCCAGGAAGAGGTAAAGGTACTAATTTATATTAGGACTTTGATAAGTCAAGGATGTATGTGGTAATCTCTACAAAGAAGAGAATGATAAAAAGTGTATAACTGGCCGGGCGTGGTGGCTCACGCCTGTAATCCCAGCACTTCGGGAGGCTGAGGCAGGTGGATCACGAGGTCAGGAGATCGAGACCATCCTG
>NW_012100950.1:0-1068 GCF_000951045.1 Mandrillus leucophaeus | reverse complement strand
AATACCATTTGACCCAGCAATCCCATTACTGGGTATATACCCAAAGGATTATAAATCATTCTACTATAAAGACACATGTACATGTATGTTTATTGCAGCACTGCTCACAATAGCAAAGACTTGGAACCAACCCAAATGCTCATCAATGATTGGATGAAGAAAATGTGGTACATATACAACATGGAATACTATGCAGCCATAAAAAATAATGGGTTCACGTCTTTTGCAGGGACATGGGTGAAGCTGGAAACCATCATTTTCAGCAAACTAACACAGGAACAGAAAAACAAACACCACATGTTCTCACTCGTAAGTCGGAGTTGAACAGTGAGAACACGAAGCGGGGTACCATCACACACCAGGGCCTGTCGGGGGGTTGAGGGCAAGGAGAGGGAGAGAATTTGGACAAAAACCTAATGTGTGCAGGGCTTAAAACCTAGGTGATGGGTTGACAGGTGCAGCTAACCACCATGGCACATGTATACCTATGTAACAAACCTGCACATTCTGCAACTGTATCCCAAAACTTAAAATTTAAAAAAAAGAAAATGTCAACTCTCATTTTATTTATTTCATCAATTCATTAGCAACTATTATTACAAGCTTAGGTCAGTAATTTTTTTTAATTTTTTTTTTTTTTTTTTTTTGCGACAGAGTCTTGCTCCGCTGCCAAGGCTGGAATGTAGTGGTACAATCACCGCTCACTGCAGTGTCAACTTCCCTGGTTCAAGTGATTCTCCTGCTTCAGCCTCATGAGAAGCTGAGACCTGAGGTGCATGTAACCACATGCAACTAATTTTAAAAAGTTTTTTTTGTAGGCCGGGTGTGGTGGCTCACACCTGTAATCCCAGCACTTCGGGAGGCCAAGGTGAGCAGATCACGAAGTCAGGAGATCGAGACCATCTTGGGTAACACAGTGAAACCCTGTCTCTACTAAACATACAAAAAATGAGCCGGGCGTGGTGGCGGATGTCTGTAGTCCCAGCTACTTAGGAGGCTGAGGCAGGAGAATGACGAGAACCCAGGAGGCGGAGCTTCCAGTGAGCCGAGATCGCGCCACTGCACTCC
>NW_012100949.1:0-4302 GCF_000951045.1 Mandrillus leucophaeus | reverse complement strand
TTGTTCCAATTGGGAACTGTGAGGTGACCCTGTCTTATGTTTTGAATTCCCAAGGGCTCTCACAGAAAATGAAAGAAAATGAAGACTTATTTGAAACCTATGGTCTCTGATATTTAGGTCAGTAGATGGTAATTAGAGTGGCTACAGGAAGGGTGATGTAAAAGGAGATGGTATGGGTTTCAAGAGTGAGGGGATTTTGGAGTCACGGTGAGAAGGCAAAGGTCTGGAAGTGGCAATAAGAAACAAAAAGACTGTCAGTCATCCCGTCTGGATTCAAGAAATAAAAAGGAGAGATAATTATGGCTTTTATTTGAACTTTATAACCTGCCATTAAACTGTTTGCTTTCTCAATGTCACTTCTTTCCCTAACACATACATCAGACTTGAAGGAAATCTGTGTTCCTTTAAAGGAGCCTGTCTTTCTGAAGGAGTCCTGTTTTCCTAAGCACTGGGTAGAAAAAGCTTTGATTTATACCTTACAGAGACCTTTTCTAGATATGCAGTGTCAGACTTTTAAACTGCTGGTATTAGAAACTGACTGAGCTGTCAGAAGTAGAGGTACTTAGGTAATTAATAATTGCATAAGTAGTTAAAATGAAATTATTTGTAAGACAGTGTTAGAAACTACCCTAAAGGATCTTTGCTCTACTTGGCAACACAATTAGCTTCTATCATTGTGTGTGTGTGTTTGTCTGTGTATATACAAACTCTTTTGGCTTTGAAGAACAAATTTACATACATACTTGATCAAATTCAAGTCTAGTTCGAGAATTTTTTTTTAAACAGTCATTTCCAAAATCTAAGCAGAGCTGAACACTGATAGGATATAAATAGATACACAATTTGGTTTACAACAGAATGGTTTATGAAACTGATCTGAAAGTAAATATACTGCTGAATAAGACTTTAGTGTTTAGCACATTCAAGAGGGTTGTTATTGTGCATTATTCAGTACTTCTAAAGCAAGGTTCCATAATATGGCTATTGGTACTAAAAATATGGCATAACATTTAAAATTAAAGTCTTCTCAGAATAGTTCTCAAATAGTAATATTAAAATAATAGTATATTAAAAAGACTGGGCACAATGGCTCATGCCTGTAATCACAGAACTGGGAGGCCGAGTTAGGCAAATCGCTTGAACCCCAGAGTTCGAGACCAGCCTGGGCAACATGGCAGAACCATCTCTACAAAAAATAAGCAAAATTAGCTGGGCTTGGTGTGTGCCTGTAGTCCCAGCTACTTGGGAGGCTGATGAGGCAGGAGGATTGCTTGCGCCCAGGAGGTCAAGGTTGCAGTGAGCTGTGACTGTGCGACTGTACTCCAGCCTGGGCAACAGAGTGAGGTCCTGTCTTAAAAAAAAAGCATATAAAAAAGAATTCTAGCTGCCAGGAGAATTGAAATGTGCCTTTCCTCTTACTTGAGACTTTCAATTTATGCATAAATAGATGTAATGAAGAAGTAATTTAACAGGATAAATAAATACATTTTTAGATACAATAAAATACAATGTCTCAGAGCCTCTTTATTCTAGTGACCTCTGCCTTTCTAATTAAGTATAGCTACCTTTTGGTCTTTCAAGTTCATTTAGTTCACAAAAGGTATTATAATAATTAGTTAGGATGCTCTGAAATTTGGGAACAGATTAGCCAAAATGAATGAAGCACTGAAAATAGTCAAATTTATGATTGAGAATCTTTAAAATTGAAGGCTAAATACTTTTTTTACTTTACTTTTCTAAGATGATAGGATAAGCCTTAATGTTTTATAACATTTTTCAAAATGTATTTTTTTCAATGGAATAAACATCCAAGATTAGTAATATTAGATAGGATTTTTTTCTCTCCTTGACAAAAACATACATATGAGTGGTTTAATGTATTTTTTTAAATAGCAGAAAATTTCAGCCTGACCAACTCAAATGTTGATTTTGCACTATTAAGACAAATTTAAAGTGACATATCAACATTATTCTATTTGAGTGTATTAAGAAATATATTAGCATTTCATTAACCCAATTTAATAACTATGCTTATCAATAAACATAATAGTTATATAATAAATATGAAGACGATTAATATTTTTGAGCAGTTACTTTGTGTCAAGCATTTTAGTTTTTACTTTATTTTATTATTATTTTTTTTTGAGATGGAGTCTCACTCGGAGTGCAGTGGCACGATCTCGGCTCACTGCAAGCTCCGCCTCCCCGGTGTTCGCCATTCTCCTGCCTCAGCCTCCCGAGTAGCTGGGACTACAGGCGCCGCCACCATGCCTGGCTAGTTTTATTTTTTATTTTTTGTATTTTTAGTAGAGACAGGGTTTCACCATATTAGCCAGGATGGTCTCGATCTCCTGACCTCGTGATCCACCCGCCTGTGCCTCCCGAAGTGCTGGGATTACAGGCGTGAGCCAATGCGCCGGGCCACATTTTGGTTTTTACATACATTATGTCAATTAATCTTCACCCCAAAATCCTACACAGTGGATGTTATTGTTATCTCATTTTATCCAAAGGGTTACAGCTAGGAAGTGGCTATTGCTGGCCTTTTTGGGTCCAGTACTCAAGCTTTTCCATACCATGCTATAGATGCTCTCTTATGTTTTTTGTACCTTTGACGTATGTGGTTATAACTGAGAAACATTTCTATGTTTCTAAATGTTATGACTTTATGTAATACTGTATATGAAAATAGTTCCTTTAAAGTTCATTGAAAAAAAGAAAATTATCAATTTCCTGCTACACTTACAATTACAACTTCAGACTTGGAGAGGAAAAATTTATTTTTCACTTGTTTGTGAAGAGAGAACTATTCTAGTATTCCACATATAATCGTGTCATCTTTTTTTCTGTACTTTGACATTTAAGTTAATAAGATTTGATTGTAGAAGACTTCTATCTAGCATAGTCCTTCCCGTAATAAAAATTTCAAATTTCTCTGAATGAATGAAGAGAAGAATATATGATAGCATTAATATTACTTTAAAGGCAAAAATATGCTAAAAACACTACAAATTGCTGAGTTTAAAATATGTTTTATTTTAATAAGAATTCAAAGCTACTCATTGAAAGACACACTTGAAAAGAAAGGCAAAATTTATTCTTAGATTCAAAATATTCACAACCGTTTTCAACACAATGATTAAATAATGAAATTAACTTTTCAGAGTATTTAGGGACAGACCTATTGCTCCTTACTCCTTTCTCTGATTTAATAATATATATGTAAATTACCTCTATCTTTTCATCTATATGTGTTAGGTACATTACATTTTCTTTAGTGTAGATAAGCATTTGATTTTAGAAAAGTTAGAAAAACTTACATTTGTTTTATTCTTATAAATAAAAATAAATGATTTTTGCCTATTAGAAAATGTTATGTTCCTTGGGTACAAGACTTCAGGTTCTTTTATTTGATTATATTTTTAAATTATTTTTCAAATTTATAGAACTTCAAAACAAATCACTATACTAGGAAAAATAAATAACATATTGGCATTGCAGTTGTAGCTTTATCTCTTTACCTTCCTTACCAAATTACTGTATTTTTCTGTGAATAATCGATGTGTACAATGAAAACCATGAGACATTTCAATATTCTAAGTATGACATTATAACAGAATATTTATTATGTAAAATCAAGTATAATCCTTTAAATTCCATGCTAATATTCAGTATTTTCAAATTTCATTTCTTTGATTCTTATTAAAAGGATGATATTTGTATAGTTTATATGAACTAATATATTGTCAGTATTTCCCCAAATATCAATAAAGATTCCGTAAGTCCTTATTAAAAACATTTGTGAGTCAATCAATCATGCTTCATATATTTTAGAAACATTATTTTCCAATTATTGAAGACATTTTTATTACAAAATATGTAAACTTAAAAAACAAGAATTAAAACATGGAAGGGAAAAACCAAACCAAACGAAACAGAAAACCCCAAAAAATATGAAGACCACAGATCATTGGAAAGGAGAAATAAAATTCACATAATCAACACTATAATTTTTTTTAAACTTTTATTTTGGGTTCAGGGGTACATGTGGAGGCTTGCTATGTAGATAAACTCATGCCATGGGGGTTTGTTGTATCGATTATTTCACTGCCCAGGTACTAAGCCTAGTACCCAAAGGTATTTTCCCTGTTCCTCTCCTTCCTCCCACCCTCCACGCTCAAGTAGGCCCCAGTGTCTGTTGTTTCCCTCTTTCTGTACATGAGTTTTCATCATTCAGCTCCCACTTCCAAGTGAAAACATGTGATATTTGTTTTCTGTTCCTGTGTTAGTTGGCTAAAGATA
>NW_012100948.1:0-1256 GCF_000951045.1 Mandrillus leucophaeus | reverse complement strand
AGACAAGTTCCGGGAACAACCGCCTTTCCTTCTCATCATCCTGCCCTGTCTGCGGGATCCTGGGAGGTCTCTCCTGTAACTCCAGCTGTTTTCAGTCCTTGTCTTTCCAGTGTCAGGTGAATGGCAGATACTCAACCCCTAGAAGCGTCTGCGACCCTGGATGGCAGGCACTAGCTTAATCCAGCATATCACGAGTGTGATTTTACTGTGGTCCAAACTCCTAATGCAGAAAATATCGAAAGCTTTCCAACCTTCGAACATTTTATTTCTAAGTCTTCCAGAGCCGGACATTTGGAAGAAAGGGCAACGTTCTTGCAGGCATTTTGCAGAGCCCTTGTTAGAGAGGATGTGCCCAGTGTGCTGCGATACCACCTTCCTGCCGCACATCAGCCAGATGCGCTTCTCAACCTCCCCACTCCCAAACGGGCAAACAACTCCACTGCTACCTAAATCTTTAACTTCTTAATTTCAGAAATCAGCCGGGCGTGGTGGCTCCCGCCTGTAATTCCAGCACTTTGGGAGGCTGAGGTGGGCAGATCATGAGGTCAAGAGATCAAAAACATCCTGGTCAACATGGTGAAACCCCGTCTCTATTAAAAATAAAATATGTAAAAAATTAGCTGGGCACGGTTGCGTGCGCCTGTAGCCCCAGCTACTCGGGAGGCTGAGGCAGGAGAATCGCTTGAACTCAGGAGGCAGAGGTTGCCGGTACCTGGTGACAGAGAGAGACTCTGTCTCAAACAAACAAACAAACAAACAAACAAATAAAAAGGTCTCCTGACCTCGTGACCTGGATCACGAGGTCAGGAGATGCAGACCATCCTGACTAACAGGGTGAAACCCTGGCCGTGGTAGCGGGCGCCTGTGTTCCCAGCTACACAGGAGGCTGAGGCAGGGGAATCGCTAGAACCCGGGAGGCGGAGCTTGCAGTGAGCCGAGATCGCGCCACTGCACTCCAGCCTGGGCGACAGAGCGAGACTCTGTTTCAAAAAAAAAAGAAAAGAAAAGAAAAGAAAAATAAATCAGTTGGTTTTTTGGGGGGAGAAGGGAGATGGGGTAATTATTGAACATAATTATTGAATGTAATTACTGCACTCCAAAACTTGGGAGGCTAGTTTGGACAACACTTAAGTGATCTTATCAAAGGATCGAATTTTTAAAAATTTCTTTAAAGACACGGTTCTGAATTTGAGCTGCCTGGGCGGCATCCGCTCTGGAGAGAGTTGATAGTGGGATTGCTCAAGCTGTCTTGTAAA
>NW_012100947.1:0-1840 GCF_000951045.1 Mandrillus leucophaeus | reverse complement strand
CTGCTTTGGGATGGAGGAGGAAAACCGCAGGGAAGCACCTTGGATCTTTTCCCGGCCTGGAAACCGGCGCCACTCGGCTGTGGCGTCTGTGGGTGTGTGGGTGGTTTGGCCTCCCAGGTCTCCCAGGCCTCTTCCTCATCATTCTTTCTCTCCAGGGTGGCAGGCAGCTCCCGGTGGTGCCACGGAGCCCTCCTTGCGGTCCCACAAGATGGCGCTGTGTCCAACGCTAGCCCCGGCCTCTGCCAGAGGAGCGTGGGGATCCGGAGTGGAGCCGCCTCTGAGCCTTTCCCAGACTAGGGGGCTCAGGGACGCGCCTGCAGCACGCAGAGGCCGCCTCTTTCTCCAGGCATAGTCGTACTCACAGGCACTCTCCCGCCCACACAGACCCCAGATCCCCCAAGGCTCACAGCCCGGCAGGAGCATAGGCAGAGCCAGGAGCGACTCGAGGGAGCGTCAGTTCCAGTCCCCTCTAGACACAGTGCACGCGCGTCCACACACACGGGCATACACGCACATGAACACACACAGGAACATCCCACACACAACCACACACGCGCACTCCCACCTTGGGCTGTCAGGCGCCCTGCTTTCCTGAGGCTCCACCTTCCCCTTGAACGCTGCTTTCCCACTACGCCTGCCGTGACCCTCACAGCTCTGAGGTGGGCATCAAATGAGGTCCTGGGGGAGACAGGCTCGCGTGAGGGTGTGTGGGGTAACATTAGACCCACAGGCACGTATGCAAACACCCCCAGGCACACCCGCCCCTCACACCTGTGCTCCAGCCACATACGAGGGAACGCCTGGGAATGCCAGCAGGGGACACACGGACACATGGCTCACAAATTTGAGCTCTGGCTGCTCGGAGCTGTAGGTCTGGTCTGGACATCTGACACCAGCGGAGTCCCCTGCTCCCAGCATCTCTTTCTGGCTTGGAACTGAACTGGAGAGGAGGGCCAAAGCCCAGGCAGGGTTTCCCCAAGTTCAGTTCTGACTGGGAATATGCTCTTGCACCCCAGTGGCACCCCCAGCCCTGGTTCCAGCTCCCTCTATCCTGGCTGTGGGACCACAGGCAAGATCCTCTCCTCTCTAAACCCTCCCCTGTTCCCTGGGGCTGAATTTTCTTCTCTCAGACCTTAAAGAGGGCTTGGGGGATCCTGGCGAGAGACTTGGGCAGTGAGGGATGCACTGGGCTGGAGGGTCCGGCACACCTAAGTCAGAAATCCCTGTCCTCCGCAGACCCTCTGGGTGACGTTGGGCACCCGGATGAACCTCGCTGAGGGACTTCTGTCTCTAAGGAGCCGCATGAAGGCCCCGGTATGCCAGCGGCAGATGGGAGCTCTTTGCTTCCTCTAGGACACAGGGAATTACTTGTGGCAGGGGAGCGTGTGCAGGGGGAGCCTTGGGAAAAGAAAGGATTTCCACAGCCCTGATAAAGCTGGGGTTATCAAATGGTGAGATCTGCACCCCCAGAGAAGAAAAGGGTGAGCCAGTCTCAGAGCCCACCTGACTCCTTCCAACCCCACCCAGCCTTTGGCCTGGCACCCAGCCCTGTGAGCTCCTTTACTCTGCCAAAGTGTGGCCGAATCAGAAGAGGAGTGGGTGTCCAGGAGCGTGGGTTGTGGCCTGGGCATTCCTGCTTCCGTGCGTGTCTGGGTCTGTGTGGAAGCCTGTGTAGGAGGGTATCTCTCCACGTGGCCGAGAGTGTGCAAAATCGTTCAGGGGAGCCTGGTGGTTTGGGCTGAAATCCCGACATTTGTGGGCCTTGTGACTTTGTCCAATCTCTTTACCTCAATGTGCCTCTGTTTCCCCATTTATAAAATGGAGATAGATGATGGCCGGG
>NW_012100946.1:0-1266 GCF_000951045.1 Mandrillus leucophaeus | reverse complement strand
TGGGAGACCAAGGCGGGCGGATCACCTGAGGTCAGGAGTTCGAGACCAGCCTGACCAACATGGAGAAATCCCATCTCTACTAAAAATACAAAATTCAGCCAGGCTGATTTTTGATTAAAAAATGTAATGATACATACAAAATTAGCCGGGCGTGGTGGCATACACCTATAATCCCAGCTATTCAGGAGGCTGAGGCAGGAGAATTGCTTGAAACCCGGGAGGTGGAGGTTGCAGTGAGCCGAGATCTCGCCATTGCACTCCAGCCTGGGCAACAGCGAGACTCCATCTCAAAAAAAAAAAAGAAAAAAGAAAAAAAATTTGCCATCAGACTTTGCCTGTAGTATCCTTAGATTTGAGTGAATTTCTCTCTTCTCCAGGTTCTCAATCAATATATTTTAAGTTTCCTGGGCCTGCCAGGAAGTGGCCTTCCTTACTCACTGTAATGCCATACATAACACTGAATAAGGCTAGTCATCATTTCAAGGAATTTCCCTCATTTTTTTTTTTCAAGATGGAGTCTTGCTTTGTGGCCCAGGCTGGAGTGCAGTGGCCTGATCTCAGCTTATTACAACCTCTGCCTCCCATGCTCAAGCAATCCATCTACCTTAGCCTCCCGAATAGCGGGGATTACAGGTGTGTGCCTCCACACCCAGCTAATTGTTATATTTTTAGTAGAGACAGGATTTCACCATGTCATCCAGGCTGGTCTCGAACTCTGACCTCAAATGATCTGCCCACCTCACCTTCCCAAAGTGCTGGGATTATAGGCATGAGCCACTGCACGCGGCCCTTATTATCTATTTTTAACCCTACTTCACTAGTAAACCCAGCTACATAAAGATGTATGCTTGGATTATACTTAATATGAATAATTCAGAAGATGCAGCTGGTTTTTTTGTTTTTGTTTTTGTTTTGAGACGGAGTCTCGCTCTGTCGCCCAGGCTAGCGTGCAATGGCGCCATCTCAGCTCACTGCAACCTCCGCCTCCCGAGTTCAAGCAATCCTCCCACCTCAAGCGATTCTCCCACCTCTGCCTCCCAAGTAGCTGGGATTATAGGCACCGGCCGTCTTGCCTGGCTAATTTTTGTATTTTTGTAGAGACGGGGTTTCTTGTTTTTTTTTTGTTTTTTTTTTTGAGACGGAGTCTCGCTGTGCTCCCAGGCTGGAGTGTAGTGGCGTGATCTCGGCTCACTGCAAGCTCCGCCTCCCGGGTTCACGCCATTCTCCCGCCTCAGCCTCCCAAGTAGCTGAGACTACAGGCGCCCG
>NW_012100945.1:0-1102 GCF_000951045.1 Mandrillus leucophaeus | reverse complement strand
GAAGCTAAGGCTGGAGGATTGCTTGAGGTCAGGAGTTTGAGACTGGCCTAGGCAACATAGTAAGACCCTGCTTCTACAAAAAATAAAAAAAAAAAATAGCCATGTATGGTGGTGTGTATCTATACTCTTAGCTACTTGGGAGGCTGAGGCAGGAGGATCACTTGAGCCCAGGAGTTCAAGACCAGTGTGGTAAACAGCAAGACCCTGCTTCTACAAAAAATAAAAAATTAGCTGGATGTGGTAGTGCATGCCTGTGGTCCCAGCTACTCAGGAGGCTGAGGCAGGAGAATCGCTTGAATTCTTGAGACGGAGGTTGCAGTGAGCTGAGATCACACCACTACATTCCAGCCTAAGTGACACAGCAAGACTCTGTCTCAAAAAAAAAAAAAAAGAAAGAAAGAAAAGAAAGAAAAAAAGATACCCCAATTCCCTCACTTGCTCCCTCACTTGGCAGGGCAACAAGTCATGCTCAGTTGTGGGGTAGACGCTAGGGATCTGAGATGATGGACACCCAAACTTGGCTCCAAGGAGCTCATGGTCTTGTGGGCAATGCAGACAAACTCATTGACCTTACATCCCAGCAAGGAGAGAGGGTCACCTGGGGGGATGTGGGAGCTTCACAGAGCACATGATCCCATCTGGCAGGATTAGGGGAAGGACATCCTGCAGGAACTGGTGGAGCAGGGGAGCTCTCGAGGAAGGCTGGAAGGAATTCTGACTTTGCGCTCCCTCTACCAGCCTCAGTAGACGCTTCTATAAGGCAGGGTGAAACCCATGACGCCCCTAGCTGTGATGTGGTTTCTGGGTGTGACCAGGAAAGACCTTCAGATGAACCTGCCAGGCTGGACACATAAGACACGTGACATCGTCTCAGGAGGAGCCTGGACGGCTCTGGCTTCCTTGGGCTCAGGAATCAATCTAAGAAGAGAGTGAGCTTTGGTCCATGACCTTGGGCCTGCTCCCTCGAGGGGCCTCGCTGGGGGAGCTTCTGATTTCTCTGAGAAGGGAGAGCATATGTAGCATTCTGACAGATGACAGATGGGATCCCTCGGGAAATTCATGACCCTTTAACAGATGCACATTTTTTTTTTTTTTTTTTTTT
>NW_012100944.1:0-1514 GCF_000951045.1 Mandrillus leucophaeus | reverse complement strand
GCTGGTATTACAGGCATGAGCCACCATGCCTGGCCAGGTTTGGATTTTTAAAAGAAGACTCAAGCTACAGTGTGGAAGAAGGATGGAAGAAGGCAGGAGGATGCAGGAAAAACAAGTTAGAAGTCTGCAGAAGTCCAAGTGAAAGATCATGGTGGACTAAATTAAGTGAAGACTGAGATGGAAAGAGGTAAATGGAGCCCAACAATATTTTAAAAAGTAGAATGGCTAAGACTGAGTGATGGGATTGTCTGGGGGTAAAAGGGAAGGAATTGAGCATGTGTCCCAGATTGCTGGCTTGTACATCTCAATGGGTGATAGGCCATTCATTGAGGTAAGGGGAACAAGTTGAGCTTGATGTTCCTTTGAGACACCCAAGTAAAGATGTCAAAAAAGCAGTTGGTTGGATACATACGTCTGGATCTCAGAAGAGAGACCTGAAGAACAGTTGTGGGCGGGTACGGTTGGATGGCAGGTGCTAGTAGGTGAGGTTAAAGACTAGGTGACAGGAGTTTTGAAAGCAGACTTCAGTCTTGGACAGCTGGATCTCCCTATCTTTGGTACAAGGAACAAAACTTTTCCTGGGTATGGGTACTCATTTGTTGGGGGAAAAAGTGAAATATGTGTATCAGAGTAAGCAGCGTTTTGAACAGAAAAAGTCAGGCATATGTATTTAACATTAAAACAAGTCTCTGTCCACTTTAAAAATTTTCTTTTTTTGAAAAAGAGTCTCACTCTGTTGCCCAGGCTGGAGTGTAGTGGCACAGTCTCGGCTCACTGCAACCTCTGCCTCCCGGCTTCAAGTGATTCTCCTGCCTCAGAGTCCTGAGTAGCTGGGATTACAGGTGCGCACCACCACACCCAGATAATTTTTTATATTTTTAGTAGAAACAGGGTTTTACCATGTTGGCCAAGCTGGTCTCAAACTCCTGACCTCAAGTGATCCTCCTGCCTTGGCTTCCCAAAATGCTGGGATTACAGGCGTGAGCCACTGCGCCCAGCCACTTTAAGAATTTTCAGGGGACCTAAAAACACGTCTAGAAAGCCAAAACTTTATTAACTATTTTGTATTTAAAATTTCCAATAATAATAATAATAGGTAAGGCCAAATGTGGTGGCTCACACCTGTAATCTCAACACTTTGGGAGGCTGAGGTGGGAGGATCCCTTGAGCTAGGAGTTTGACACCTGCCTGGATAATACAGTGGGACCCCATCTCTACTAAGAAAAAGGAAAAATAGGCCACGTGCAGTGGCTCACACCTGTAATCCCAGCACTTTGGGAGGCCGAGGCCGGCAGATCACCTGAGATTAGGAGTTCAAGACCAGCCTGGCCAACATGGTGAAACCCCGTCTCTACTAAAAATACAAAAATTAGCCAGATGTGGTGGTAGGTGCCTGTAATCCCAGCTACTCGGGAGGCCAAGGCAGGAGAATTGCTTGAACCTGGGAGGCGGAGGTTGCAGTGAGCCAAGATTGCACCATTGCACTCCAGCCTGGGGGACAAGAGCAAGACTTC
>NW_012100943.1:343327-345206 GCF_000951045.1 Mandrillus leucophaeus | reverse complement strand
ATGAGTTTGTGTCCTTTGTAGGGACATGGATGCAGCTGGAAACCATCATTCTCAGCAAACTATCACAAGAACAGAAAACCAAACACCGCATGTTCTCACTTACAGGTGGGAACTGATCAATGAGATCACTTGGACTTGGGAAGGGGAACATCACACACCGGGGCCTATCATGGGGAGGGGGAAGGGGGGGAGGAATTGCATTGGGAGTTATACCTGATGTAAATGATGAGTTGATAGGTGCTGACGAGTTAATGGGTGCAGCACAGCAACATGGCACAAGTATACATATGTAACAAACCTGCACGTTATGCACATGTACCTAGAACTTAAAGTATAATAATAAATAAATAAATAAATAAATAAGAAAACCTAACTTAGTAGTATGCACCTGTAACAATAGGTAACTCTTGACCAATCCCAGCAGCCATACTTCAACCTTTCATACACCACTGAGTGTTCAAAGTATGTTCAAATAAGGCATACACCAAGCTGTAACCAATCCAGCTGTTCTGTACCTCATTTACAAATTCTGCACATTATTCCCTTTTTTTGTCTATAAATCTTCTTCCACTATGTGTCTGCTCTGAGTCTCTGTGAATCTGCTATGATTCTGGGAGCTGCCTGATTTGCGAATCATTCATTGCTCAATTAAACTCCTTTAAATTTAATTTGGCTGAAGCTTTTCTTTTATCAGTACTTCCCATAAAGGAAATCAGTATATCAAAGAGATATCTGCACTCTCATGTTTATTGCAGCACTATTTACAATAGCCAAGGTTTGGAAGCAACTTAAGTGTCTGTCAACAGATAAATGAATACTGAAAATGTGGTACATACACACTATAGAGTACTATTCAGTCATAAAAAAGAATGGAATCTTGTCATTTGCAACAACATGGATGGAAGAGGAGGACACTGTGTTAAGTGAAATTAACCAGGCACATAAAGACAAACCTCACATGTTGTCACTTATTTGTAAGAACTAAAACTTAAAGCAATTGAACTCATGGAGATAGAGAGTAGATTGATGATTATCAGAGGCTAGGAAGGGTGGTGGGTGGGGTGGGGGGAGTGGGGACAGGTAGTGAGTACAGAAATACAGTTAGAATGAATTAGACTTAGTATTTGACAGCACAACATGGTGACGAGTCAACAATAATTTATTGTACATTTTAAAGTAATTAAAAGAGTATAATTGGAGCATTTGTAACTCAAAGAATTGATAAATACTTGAGGTGATGGGTACCCCTTTTACCCTTTAAAAAACTTATGCGATTACTCAAGTTTTATAACATAGTTTACTTATAAGTCCAGGAAAGTGAAGCAGCTACTAAGCACTAAATGCCCAGAAGAGCACTTAGAAAGTGTGTTTCTAAAGAATGTATACTTTTTGAAAGAGCAAACATACATGGATATGTAAAATATAAAGTATACCATAATAACAGAATAAGTTTATTTGACAACTACATAAAAAAAAAACCAGAAAGATCCATGTTTGTTCTAAGCAAAGGATAAACTGATCAAAGATAAACAACTCGAGTTTAAAATAGAGAGCCTTGTTTCATCTCTAGCATTATCATAGTGCAATGAAAATTTAATGATCTGGATTCAGAGAATGAAAAATTCAAGGCAATAAATTAAGAAAATATCATAAGCCTGGGACGTAGTAGAACTCAGTGATATACCGATGTATTATATTTTTTAACCACACCCCTTTTCCATGAAGTTAATTTGCCTACTGATGAGAGTGTTGCTTGGAGGTGATTAATAATCTTTAAATATTTTCTCTCCAAAGGATGTTTTATATTTTAGGAGAATGACTTAACCTTGGATCTCTTCTTCCAGAAATATTTCCATTCTATGAGAGACCACATGGAGTG
>NW_012100943.1:342958-343277 GCF_000951045.1 Mandrillus leucophaeus | reverse complement strand
AGCACTTTGGGAGGCCAAGGCGGGCAGATCACGAGGTCAGGAGATCGAGACCATTCTGGCTAATATGGTGAAACCCCGTTTCTACTAAAAATACAAAAAATTAGCCAGGCGTGGTGGCGGGCACCTGTAGTCCCAGCTACTGGGGAGGCTGACGCAGGAGAATAGCATGAACCAAGGAGGCAGAGCTTGCAGTGAGCCGAGACCCCGCCACAGCACTCCAGTCTGGGTGACAGAACGAGACTCTGTCTCAAAAAAAAAAAAAAAAAAAAAAATTATATAAGAAAATGTTTAAAAGCTGTACATTAAGAATAATAGACCC
>NW_012100943.1:339599-342908 GCF_000951045.1 Mandrillus leucophaeus | reverse complement strand
AAAAAAAAAAAAAAAAATTATATAAGAAAATGTTTAAAAGCTGTACATTAAGAATAATAGACCCTTATGTGATGGCATGGCTTGCCTATATCAAAATATTTCATGTGACCCATAAATACAAACATCTACTATGTACCCACAAAAATTAAAGAGGGAAAAAATGACAGCAAACAAAAAAAGAAAAACAGACGCATCCTTTCAAAGGCAGATGGATTTCCTCTATATTAATGGCTTTCTAAGTGAATGCCATAAAATACATATGCAATGCTAGAAAACTGTAGAAGTATCAATGTAGGTGATCTATAACAAACAGAAATAAGAAGCCACAAAGTGCAAAGTTTTGTCATGTTAATTAGTGTAACTCGCCATTCCACATAAAGTCAATAAAAATTCAAGACAATTTCTCAAATCTATGCAGGGCAGGAGAGTAATCAATGTTCGCAGTCCAGTTGTGAGCTAGAAGGATTCAACATTAAGTTTTCTGATAGGAAGATAAGAAGAGACTAAATCTATACACTTCTCATTACAAATAAGTGCTATCTGACTTTAAAATAAAAGGTCAGTGAATCAGCAGCTAGCTTTAAAATTTCTATTGTCCATGAAACTTGCAACTGCTCAAATAAATCCCAAGTCACTTTCTAAATTATTGTATTAATATATTGGTAGGTAGGTTTTGAGTATCATCTGTCCAAAAATGTGCTGCTCTTAGCTTGTCTTGTTTCTTCTTCACTTATTTTTCACAGCTATATTTTCACCTTTATTCCCAAGCAGTCCACAGGACCCAGATCTATTTTAGTTTGAAAGTCAAAGACAAAGGCAGAATTGTGGTTATCAGCAACCTCAGGTGTGCACATCCTTCGAGTCAGCCCCAGTGACTCTATGCACAATGAGTGATCCCCAGACATCTGCAGTAGAAGCCTTTCCATATAATTTGCTCTTATCTACTCTTTTACACAGGCATAATAGGCCAACTGACTGTGTTTATATTGGATTTCACTGCCACTAACTCATATTTCCCAATCAGACTCGAGGCCCTCAACCTTCAGCCCATGGGATTCACCCTGACATTTTCTAATATCGTGAGCTGAATTCTACTTCCCATAAGCCAGACATTCCTCTCAGTTATTTCTCCAGATCATGCCCAGATTATACCAAATGTCTCACCCCAGGAAAAAGAGATCCTATCTTTCTACTATTCTGTCTTGGTAGAAGAAAAGTATCCTAAATCACATGCTGATGAGAGCCTAGAAAGTCATCTATCATTGTCTTCACATTGAAGATAATAGCCTGACACTCATCGTCACTGAGATCTTGGCTGAAGTGAAAGGCTGCCATGATTCATTATCAGGATGGTCACACTACAAAGCTCATGTTAATTCTTCTCTTCCTTGAGAGCTTGACAGTGGTAGAATAATAGATAGGTGAAGTGGAGCCGGATTATGAAGAGCTCTGCAAATCATAAAGGAAAGTTTTCACTTTATCCAATATGCCACAAGTTGTGGTTGTTGTTTCCTGAGTTGGAGAAACCCAAATCAAAGTAATGCCTTAACATGGTGAGCATATTCTGGTTTTCTTACAAGATATCTGGCTTTTACTTGTGTCTGGTGTAACTTTTAATTGTTTCTGTCTTAAACTTTCAAAAGATTCTCTCTTTGAACAAGAAAATATTGTCCCCCTATGTTATGAAGTTGATGAATCATAGTCGATTAGTGGGAAGTATATTCATTATCTGTAACGCCCTAGAAGCAGCCTTTGGCCAAAAGAGTAATGTTTGGTTCTATACACTGTACCTACCATTTCTTGGTTAAGGAAGAATGCTTTTGTTTCACATGTCTCCTCAATTATACCATTCTTCCTAGGAGAGTTCTTGTTCTGAGTGAGTGGAAATAGAAAAAACTTCTTGTCCTGATTTGCCTGAAGGTTAATATTCTTTAATTACTGTACTCTTTCAAAGCACCACTGGCTTTTTCTATAATAATATTTTCCTTTAGAAATTTGTGTTTTAGTGATATAACATTTATTTTGTTTTCTGTTGTCCTTTCCTTTTCTGTCTTAACTTGTAGAATCTTAGAGAGAGAGAGAGAGAAAGAGAGAAAATAAATCAGTGCCTGTCTCCCTCTGCAGTTTCAAATATAATTAGCCATTTACATCTTTAAATAGCTGCTAAAAAAGAAAGTGATGTGTATTTGGATATACACCCTTGTGTTAGATTCAGATTTAATCACCAATAATTTAGCAATACCTGTATCAGCTCTGAAGATTCTGATGTGCAATGCATAATGCTAAATCTCTTCTATATATAAAGTTGGAGAGACTATATTCTCTCATACCTCATGTAATACTCTCTCATAAGAGACGGGAATATGCCCCTCAAATAATTGAGATAAAAAGACAAATGGAGATATAGACAGAATCATAATTGGACTTTATTTGGCTACTCCAGCAGTATCTAAGCCTGTCAACACAGTATAGGCTTATCTTTGAAGCAGGAGATAATGGCACTAAAAAGTAATCTGGGCTTATTTGTAAGATATCCCTGGCACAAAGGTAGTGTCAAATAGATACACTTGCCTTAGTAAAGTGGCATCACCTAAGATAGAAAAAACCATTGTGCAGAGAAACACGTGATTGAGATACCCTGTGCTTTTGATTCTATCATTCTGTGTCCAGGATTATAATTATAGCAACAATCAGGTGTGCCATAATAAAATAAAAAGAAAATACATTGGGCACATACATGTGGAGACACCAGTCTTTACTAGACATTTTTTAGGGGAGAATACATAAGGGAAAAAGATGAGCTTATGAAAATACTTATCAATACAAAAGACAGAACATCACATTTAAAATGCTAAAAATGCATAATTTTTACATGGTTTCTTAAACAACTGAGAAGATTTTAGGAATCACACTTTGTGTTTTAGACAAAACTCAAATTCTATAAAAACAAAGATTTTAAGAAACAAGACAAGGGACTGAAAAACTAAACAAAATATATTAAATAATGACACGTAAGGCATTAGGCATCAGTCAATGAAGGACAGTAAGACAGAAAGAAAGCAGTTAAATTTTACACTTACCGCAGCTAATTGCCTGAAAAAGTTTTCAGGAGCAGTGCAGGATGGGAAAACTCACACAGAGTCCACAGCCTCCCTGGGTTGAAAAAATAGAGCCAAAGTCTGGGGAAGCTAAGGAGATTAAAGTAGACAGACAGAAGAACTGGAAAATGAGAGCTGCACAGAGAAAGAATTTCATATACTGCAAAAAACATCTCCTAGAGAATTCAACTAAGTACTGCTCAGTACGTGC
>NW_012100943.1:336952-338418 GCF_000951045.1 Mandrillus leucophaeus | reverse complement strand
AAAAAAAGAAGTACTTCAAGCAGAAGAAAATGAAACTATGTTGAAACCTGGATCTACCTAAAGGAATGAAAAAAACACAGAAAGTGTAACTACATAGATAAATGTAGTGACTTTTGTTATTACTAAAATCTTATTTTAAAAATAAGAAACCATTTAAAATAAACATAATAATACTTTAAGTGTTGTTTTAAACATATATAGAAACAAAATACATGACAATAGCATAAAGGTCTGGTGGGTGGGGAGTAGAAGCACAGTTGACCCTTGAACAACAAGGGTTTGAACTCTGTGGGTCTACTTATACATGGATTTTCTCCAACATTTGCCACCCCTAGGACAGCACGACTAACCCCTCCTTTTACTCAACCTACTAAACAAGAGAACAAAGATGAAGACTTCTATCATGATCCACTCCCCCTTAATAAAGAGTAAATATATTTTCTCTTCCTTATAATTTTCCTAATAACATTACCTCTTCTCTAGCTTGTTTTATTGTAAGCATATAGTATCTAACACATATAACATATAGAAAAAGTGTTAATCAACTGTTTATATTATCTGTAAGGCTTCTGGTGAGCAGTAGGCTATTAGCAGTTAAATTTGGGGGAAGTCAAAAGTTATATTTGGTTTCAGTTGCACAGGCAGTCAGCATCCCTAAACCCTGCATTATTCAATGGTCAGCTATACATTATTTTAAAGTTCTCACACTATATGGGAAAAGCATAACACTGCTTGAAAGTATACAGTAAAGAGTTAAAAATGTGTACTAAAAACCTTAAAGTATCCATTAAAATAAAACATCAAAAATAGCAACCAATCAGTCAACAAAAAAGGAAAAAATTGAATAATGTACTCAATACCAAAGAAGAATGAAAAAAGAGAAAAAAATTGCACACAGATAGTATAAATAAAAAGCAAATAGCTTGAAGGTAGATTTAAACCCAATCTTATCAATAATAGCATTAAATTTATGTGGTCTAAAAACTTTAGTTGGAATGCAGAGATTATCAGATTGGGTAAAAATAACAAGACTCACATACACTGCTTTTAAAAAGATGTTTTTTAAGTATAAAAACACCACTACAAGTAAAAGGTTGGAAAAAGATATATCATGCCAACGCTGATCAAAAAAAAAGCCGGAGGGACTATATTATTATCAGATAAAGTAGACAGACTTAAGAGCAAAGTCTCCTAATAGGGATAAAAGGGATAATCTTATAATGGCAACAAAGTTAGTTAATCAAGATGATATAACAGTTCTATCCATTTATGTACTTAGGGAAAGTTTTTAAATACTTGAAGCAAAATCTGATAGAACTGCAAGCAAAAATTCTGTTGTAGACAAATCTTTAGTTATAATTAGAGATTTTAATACTTCTCTCTCATGCCAAATAGTATAAATAGAGATAGAAAATCAAAAAGGATAAAGAAGACTTGAATAACCTATCAACCAACTAGACCAATTT